>NW_027478432.1:1142226-1442226 GCF_051014685.1 Ptiloglossa arizonensis | reverse complement strand
TTGATGGTTTCTCAAGCATTCCTTAACTACAAATTCCCATATCTCGCGAACGGATTGACGGACTCGAGAATTTCCTATTCCATCTGAAAGCAGAAACACGCCCGATTACAACGGTACGTGTATTTATGACCTAGGCCATTCCAGTTATTGGTTTCGAGTATCAGACTTGCGAAAATTTTGATGGTTTCTCAACCATTCCTTAACTACAAATTCCCATATCTCGCGATCGGATTGACGAACTCGAGAATTTCCTATTGCATCTGAAAGCAGAAACTCGCCCGATTACAACGGTGTGTGTACTTTTCCCCTAGGCCATTCCAGTTGTTGGTTTCGAGTATCTGACCAGCGTAAATTTTGATGGTTTCTCAACAATGCCTTAACTTCAAACTCTCATATCTCGCGAACGGATTGACGAACTCGAGAATTTCCTATTGCATCTGAATGCAGAAACTCGCCCGATTACAACGGTATGTGCATTTTTCCTCTAGGCCTTTGTAGTTATTGGTTTCGAGTATCAGACTTGCGAAAATGTTGATGGTCTCTCAATCATTCCTCAACTTCAAACTCCCATATCTCGCGAACGGATTGACGAACTCGAGAATTTCCTATTGCATCTGAAAGCAGAAACTCGCCCGATTACAACGGTGTGTGTACTTTTCCCCTTGGCCATTCCAGTTGTTGGTTTCGAGTATCAGACCAGCGAAAATTTTGATGGTTTCTCAACCATTCCTTAACTTCAAACTCTCATATCTCGCGAACGGATTGACGAACTCGAGAATTTCCTATTGCATCTGAAAGCAGAAACTCGCCCGATTACAACGGTGTGTGTACTTTTCCCCTAGGCCATTCCAGTTGTTGGTTTCGAGTATCAGACCAGCGAAAATTTTGATGGTTTCTCAACCATTCCTTAAATTCAAACACCCATATCTCGCGAACGGAATGACGAACTCGAGAAAATCCTGTTGCATCTGAAAGTGGAAACTCGCCCGATTACAATGGCGTATGTAATTTTCCCCTTGGCCATTCCAGGTATTGGTTTCGAGTTTCAGACCAGCGAAAATTTTGATGGTTCCTCAAACATTCCTTAACTTCAAACTCCCATTCCTCGCGAACGGATTGGCGAACTCGAGAAATAACTGTTGCATCTGAAAGTAGACACTCGCCCGATTACAATGGTGTGTGTACTTTTCCCCTAGGCCATTCCAGTTATTGGTTTCGAGTATCAGACCAGCGAAAATTGTGATGGTTTCTCAACCATTCCTTAAATTCAAACTCCCATATCTCGCGAATGGATTGACGAACTCGAGAAATTCCTGTTGCATCTGAAAGTGGAAACTCGCCCGATTACAATGGCGTATGTACTTCTCCCCTTGGCCATTCCAGTTATTGGTTTCGGGTATCAGACCGGCGACAATTTTGATGGTTTCTCAACCATTCCTTAACTTCAAACTGCCATATTTCGCGAACGGATTGCCGAATCCGAAAAATTTCTGTTGCATCTGAAGGTAGAAACTCTCCCGATTACAACACTATGTGTATTTTTCCCCTAGGCCTTTGTAGTTATTGGTTTCGAGTATCAGACTTGCTAAAATTTTGATGGTCCCTCAACCATTCCTTAACTTCAAACTCCGATACCTCGCGAACGGATTGGCGAACTCGAGAAATTCCTGTTGCATCTGAAAGTGGAGACTCGCCCGATTACAATGGCGTATGTACTTCTCCCCTTGGCCATTCCAGTTATTGGTTTCGGGTATCAGACGAGCGACAATTTTGATGGTTTCTCAACCATTCCTTAACTTCAAACTGCCATATTTCGCGAACGGATTGCCGAATCCGAAAAATTTCTGTTGCATCTGAAGGTAGAAACTCTCCCGATTACAACGGTATGTGTATTTTTCCCCTAGGTCATTGTAGTTATTGGTTTCGAGTATCAGACTTTCGAAAATTTAGATGGATTCTCAACCATTCCTTAACTTCAAACTCCCATATCTCTCGAACGGAATGGCGAACTCGAGAAATTCCTGTTGCATCTGAAAGTAGAAACTCGCCCAATTACAATGGTGTGTGTACTTTTCCCCTAGGCCATTCCACTTATTGGTATCGAGTTTCAGACTTGCGAAAATTTTGATGGTATCTCAACCATTCCCTAACTTCACACTTCCATATCTCGCGAACGGATTAACGAACTCGAAAATTTCCTATTGCATCTGAAAGCAGAAACACGCCCGATTACAATGGTATGTGTATTTTTGCCCTAGGCTATAGTAGTTATTGGTTTCGAGTATCAGACTAGCGAAAATTTTGATGGTTTCTCAACCATTCCTTAACTTCAAACTACCATATCTCGCGAACGGATTGACGAACTCGAGAATTTCCTATTGCATCTGAAAGCAGAAACGCGCTCGATTACAAAGGTACGTGTATTTTTGACCTAGGCCATTCCAGTTATTGGTTTCGAGTATCAGACCAGCGAAAATTTTGAAGGTTTCTCAACCATTCCTTAACTTCAAACTCCCATATCTCGCGAACGGATTGACGAACTCGAGAAATTCCTGTTGCATCTGAAAGCAGAAACTCGCCCGATTTCAACGGTATGTGCATTTTTGCCCTAGGCCATAGTAGTTATTGGTTTCGAGTATCAGACTTGCGAAAATTTTGTTGGTTTCTCTAGCATTCCATAATTTCTAACTCCCATATCTCGCGAACGGATTGACGAACTCGAGAAATTCCTGCTGCATCTGAAAGTAGAAACTCGCCCGATTACAACGGTATGTGTATTTTTCCCCTAGGCCATTGTAGTTATTGGTTTCGTGTATCAGACTTGCGAAAATTTTGATGGTTTCTCAACCATTCCTTAACTTCAAACCCCCATTTCTCGCGAACGGATTGACGTACTCGGGAAATTCCTGTTGTATCTGAAAGTAGAAACTCGCCCGATTACAACGGTGTGTGTACTTTTCCCCTAGGCCATTCCAGTTGTTGGTTTCGAGTATCAGACCAGCGAAAATTTTGATGGTTTCTCAAGCATTCCTTAACTACAAATTCCCATATCTCGCGAACGGATTGACGGACTCGAGAATTTCCTATTCCATCTGAAAGCAGAAACACGCCCGATTACAACGGTACGTGTATTTATGACCTAGGCCATTCCAGTTATTGGTTTCGAGTATCAGACTTGCGAAAATTTTGATGGTTTCTCAACCATTCCTTAACTACAAATTCCCATATCTCGCGATCGGATTGACGAACTCGAGAATTTCCTATTGCATCTGAAAGCAGAAACTCGCCCGATTACAACGGTGTGTGTACTTTTCCCCTAGGCCATTCCAGTTGTTGGTTTCGAGTATCAGACAAGCGAAAATGTTGATGGTTTCTCAACCATTCCTTAACTTCAAACTTCCATATCTCGCGATCGGATTGACGAACTCGAGAATTTCCTATTGCATCTGAAAGCAGAAACTCGCCCGATTACAACGGTGTGTGTACTTTTCCCCTAGGCCGTTCCAGTTGTTGGTTTCGTGTATCAGACCAGCGAAAATTTTGATGATTTCTCAACCATTCCTTAACTTCAAACTCCCATATCTCGCGAACGCATTGACGAACTGGAGAAATTCCTGTTGTATCTGAAAGTAGAAACTCGCCCGATTACAATGGTGTGTGTACTTTTCCCCTAGGCCATTCCAGTTATTGGTTTCGAGTATCAGTCCAGCGAAAATTTTTATGGTTTCTCAACCATTCCTTAACTTCAAACTCCCATATCTCGCGAACGGATAGACGAACTCGAGAAATTCCTGTTGCATGTGAAAGTAGAACCTCGCCCGATTACAACGGTATGTGTATTTTTCCCCTAGGCATTTGTAGTTATTGGTTTCGAGTATCAGACTTGCGAACATTTTGATGGTTTCTCAACCATTCCTTAAATTCAAACTCCCATATCTCGCGAACGGATTGACGAACTCGAGATATTCCTGCTGCATCTGAAAGTAGAAACTCGCCCGATTACAACGGTATGTGTATTTTTCCCCTAGGCCATTGTAGTTATTGGTTTCGTGTATCAGACTTGCGAAAATTTTAATGGTTTCTCAAACATTCCTTAACTTCTAACCCCCATTTCTCGCGAACGGATTGATGAACTCGGGAAATTCCTGTTGTATCTGAAAGTAGAAACTCGCCCGATTACAATGGTGTGTGTACTTTTCCTCTAGGCCATTCCAGTTGTTGGTTTCGAGTATCAGACCAGCGTAAATTTTGATGGTTTCTCAACCATTCCTTAACTTCAAACTCTCATATCTCGCGAACGGATTGACGAACTCGAGAATTTCCTATTGCATCTGAAAGCAGAAACTCGCCCGATTACAACGGTGTGTGTACTTTTCCCCTAGGCCATTCCAGTTGTTGGTTTCGAGTATCAGACCAGCGAAAATTTTGATGATTTCTCAACCATTCCTTAACTTCAAACTCCCATATCTCGCGAACGCATTGACGAACTGGAGAAATTCCTGTTGTATCTGAAAGTAGAAACTCGCCCGATTACAATGGTGTGTGTACTTTTCCCCTAGGCCATTCCAGTTATTGGTTTCGAGTATCAGACTTGCGAAAATTTTGATGGTTTCTCAACCATTCCCGAACTTCACACTTCCATATCTCGCGAACGGATTGACGAACTCGAAAATTTCCTATCGCATCTGAAAGCAGAAACTCGCCCGATTACAACGGTATGTGTATTTTTGCCCTAGGCTATAGTAGTTATTGGTTTCGAGTATCAGACTTGCGACAATTTTGATGGTTTCTCAAGCATTCCTTAACTTCAAACTACCATATCTCGCGAACGGATTGACGAACTCGAGAATTTCCTATTGCATCTGAAAGCAGAAACCCGCCCGATTACAAAGGTACGTGTATTTTTGACCTAGGCCATTCCAGTTATTTGTTTCGAGTATCAGACCAGCGAAAATTTTGAAGGTTTCTCAACCATTCCTTAACTTCAAACTCCCATATCTCGCGAACGGATTGACGAACTCGAGAAATTCCTGTTGCATCTGAAAGCAGAAACTCGCCCGATTTCAACTGTATGTGCATTTTTGCCCTAGGCCATAGTAGTTATTGGTTTCGAGTATCAGACTTGCGAAAATTTTGTTGGTTTCTCAAGCTTTCCATAATTTCTAACTCCCATATCTCGCGAACGGATTGACGAACTCGAGAAATTCCTGCTGCATCTGAAAGTAGAAACTCGCCCGATTACAACGGTGTGTGTATTTTTCCCCTAGGCCATTGTAGTTATTGGTTTCGTATATCAGACTTGCGAAAATTTTGAGGGTTTCTCAACCATTCTTTAACTTCAAACCCCCATTTCTCGAGAACGGATTGACGAACTCGGGAAATTCCTGTTGTATCTGAAAGTAGAAACTCGCCCGATTACAATGGTGTGTGTACTTTTCCCCTAGGCCATTCCAGTTATTGGTTTCGAGTATCAGACTTACGAAAATTTGGATGGTTTCTCAACCATTCCTTATTCTCACACTTCCATATCTCGCGAACGGATTGTCGAACTCGGGAATTTCCTATTGCATCTGAAAGCAGAAACTCGCCCGATTACAACGATGTGTGTACTTTTCCCCTAGGCCATTCCAGTTATTGGTTTCGAGTATCAGACCAGAGAAAATTTTGATGGTTTCTCAACCATTCCTTAACTTCAAACTCCCATATCTCGCGAACGGATTGACGAACTCGAGAAATTCCGGTTGTATCTGAAAGTAGTAACTCGCCCGATTACAATGGTGTGTGTACTTTTCCCCTAGGCCATTCCAGTTATTGGTTTCGAGTATCAGACAAGCGAAAATTTTGATGGTTTCTCAACCATTCCTTAACTTCAAACTCCCATATCTCGCGAACGGATTGACGAACGCGAGAAATTCCTGTTGCATGTGAAAGTAGAATCTCGCCCGATTACAACGGTATGTGTATTTTTCCACTAGGCATTTGTAGTTATTGGTTTCGAGTATCAGACTTGCGAAAATTTTGATGGTTTCTCAACCATTCCTTAACTTCAAACTCCCGTTTCTCGCGAACGCATTGACGAACTCGAGAAATTCCTGTTGCATCTGAAAGTAGAAACTCGCCCGATTACAATGGTATGTGTACTTTTCCCCTAGGCCATTCCACTTATTGGTTTCGAGTATCAGACTTGCGAAAATTTTGAAGGTTTCTCAACCATTCCTTAACTTCAAACTCCCATATCTCGCGAACGGATTGACGAACTCGAGAAATTCCTGTTGCATCTGAAAGCAGAAACTCGCCCGATTTCAACTGTATGTGCATTTTTGCCCTAGGCCATAGTAGTTATTGGTTTCGAGTATCAGACTTGCGAAAATTTTGTTGGTTTCTCAAGCTTTCCATAATTTCTAACTCCCATATCTCGCGAACGGATTGACGAACTCGAGAAATTCCTGCTGCATCTGAAAGTAGAAACTCGCCCGATTACAACGGTGTGTGTATTTTTCCCCTAGGCCATTGTAGTTATTGGTTTCGTGTATCAGACTTGCGAAAATTTTGAGGGTTTCTCAACCATTCTTTAACTTCAAACCCCCATTTCTCGAGAACGGATTGACGAACTCGGGAAATTCCTGTTGTATCTGAAAGTAGAAACTCGCCCGATTACAATGGTGTGTGTACTTTTCCCCTAGGCCATTCCAGTTATTGGTTTCGAGTATCAGACTTACGAAAATTTGGATGGTTTCTCAACCATTCCTTATTCTCACACTTCCATATCTCGCGAACGGATTGTCGAACTCGGGAATTTCCTATTGCATCTGAAAGCAGAAACTCGCCCGATTACAACGATGTGTGTACTTTTCCCCTAGGCCATTCCAGTTATTGGTTTCGAGTATCAGACCAGAGAAAATTTTGATGGTTTCTCAACCATTCCTTAACTTCAAACTCCCATATCTCGCGAACGGATTGACGAACTCGAGAAATTCCGGTTGTATCTGAAAGTAGTAACTCGCCCGATTACAATGGTGTGTGTACTTTTCCCCTAGGCCATTCCAGTTATTGGTTTCGAGTATCAGACAAGCGAAAATTTTGATGGTTTCTCAACCATTCCTTAACTTCAAACTCCCATATCTCGCGAACGGATTGACGAACGCGAGAAATTCCTGTTGCATGTGAAAGTAGAATCTCGCCCGATTACAACGGTATGTGTATTTTTCCACTAGGCATTTGTAGTTATTGGTTTCGAGTATCAGACTTGCGAAAATTTTGATGGTTTCTCAACCATTCCTTAACTTCAAACTCCCGTTTCTCGCGAACGCATTGACGAACTCGAGAAATTCCTGTTGCATCTGAAAGTAGAAACTCGCCCGATTACAATGGTATGTGTACTTTTCCCCTAGGCCATTCCACTTATTGGTTTCGAGTATCAGACTTGCGAAAATTTTGATGGTTTCTCAACCATTCCTTAACTTCACACTTCCATATCTCGCGAACGGATTGACGAACTCGAGAATTTCCTATTGCATCTGAAAGCAGAAACTCGCCCGATTACAACGGTATGTGTATTTTTGCCCTTGGCCATAGTTGTTATTTGATTCGAGTATCAGACTTGCGAAAATTTTGATGGTTTCTCAAGCATTCCTTAACTTCAAACTCCCATATCTCGCGAACGGATTGACGAACTCGAGAGACTCCTGTTGCATCTGAAAGTAGAAACTCGCCCGATTACAATGGTGTGTGTACTTTTCCCCTAGGCCATTCCAGTTGTTGGTTTCGAGTATCAGACCAGCGTAAATTTTGATGGTTTCTCAACCATTCCTTAATTTCAAACTCTCATATCTCGCGAACGGATTCAGGAACTCGAGAATTTCCTATTGCATCTGAAAGCAGAAACTCGCCCGATTACAACGGTGTGTGTACTTTTCCCCTAGGGCATTCCAGTTATTGGTTTCGAGTATCAGACCAGCGAAAATTTTTATGGTTTCTCAACCATTCCTTAACTTCAAACTCCCATATCTCGCGAACGGATTGACGAACTCGAGAAATTCCGGTTGTATCTGAAAGTAGTAACTCGCCCGATTACAATGGTGTGTGTACTTTTCCCCTAGGCCATTCCAGTTATTGGTTTCGAGTATCAGACAAGCGAAAATTTTGATGGTTTCTCAACCATTCCTTAACTTCAAACTCCCATATCTCGCGAACGGATTGACGAACGCGAGAAATTCCTGTTGCATGTGAAAGTAGAATCTCGCCCGATTACAACGGTATGTGTATTTTTCCACTAGGCATTTGTAGTTATTGTTTTCGAGTATCAGACTTGCGAAAATTTTGATGGTTTCTCAACCATTCCTTAACTTCAAACTCCCATATCTCGCGAACGGATTGACGAACTCGAGAAATTCCTGCTGCATCTGAAGGTAGAAACTCGCCCGATTACAACGGTATGTGTATTTTTCCACTAGGCATTTGTAGTTATTGGTTTCGAGTATCAGACTTGCGAAAATTTTGATGGTTTCTCAACCATTCCTTAACTTCAAACTCCCGTTTCTCGCGAACGCATTGACGAACTCGAGAAATTCCTGTTGCATCTGAAAGTAGAAACTCGCCCGATTACAATGGTATGTGTACTTTTCCCCTAGGCCATTCCACTTATTGGTTTCGAGTATCAGACTTGCGAAAATTTTGATGGTTTCTCAACCATTCCCTAACTTCACACTTCCATATCTCGCGAACGGATTGACGAACTCGAAAATTTCCTATTGCATCTGAAAGCAGAAACTCGCCCGATTACAACGGTATGTGTATTTTTGCCCTAGGCCATAGTAGTTATTTGTTTCGAGTATCAGACTTGCAAAAATTTTGATGGTTCCTCAACCATTCCTTAACTTTAAGCTCCCATATCTCGCGAACGGATAGACGAATCCGACAAATTTCTGTTGCATCTGAAAGTAGAAACTCTCCCGATTACAAAGTTATGTGTACTTTTCCCCTAGGCCATTCCAGTTTTTCGTTTCGAGTATCAGAATTGCGAAAATTGTGATGGTTTCTCAACCAATCCTTAACTTCAAACACCCATATTTCGCGAACGGAATGACGAACTCGAGAAATTCCTGTTGCATCTGAAAGTGGAAACTCGCCCGATCACAATGGCGCATGTAATTTTCCCCCAGGCCATTCCAGTTATTGGTTTCGATTATCAGAATTGCGAAAATTTTGATTATTTCTCAACCATCTCTTAATTCCAAAGTCCGATATTTCGCGAACGGATTGACGAATTCGTAATATTTCTGTTGCATCTGAAAGCAGAAACTTTCCTGATTAGAACGGTACGTGCATCTTTCCCTTAGGCCATTGTAGTTATTGGTTTCGAGTATCAGACTTGCGAAAATTTTGATGGTTTTTCAACCATTCCTTAACTTCACACTCCCATATCTCGCGAACGGATTGACGAACTCGAGAAATTCCTGTCGCGTCTGAAAGCAGAAACTCGGCCGATTACAACGCTATGTGTATTTTTGCCCTAGGCCATAGTAGTTATTGGTTTCGAGTGTCAGACTTGCGAAAATTTTGATGGTTTCTCAACCATTCCTTAACTTCAAACTCCGATACCTCGCGAACGGATTTGCGAACTCGACAAATTCCTGTTGCACCTGAAAGTAGAAACTCGCCCAATTACAATGGTGTGTGTACTTTTCCCCTAGGCCATTCCAGTTATTGGTTTCGAGTATCAGACCAGCGAAAATTTTGATGGTTTCTCAACCATTCCTTAAATTCAAACACCCATATCTCGCGAACGGAATGACGAACTCGAGAAAATCCTGTTGCATCTGAAAGTGGAAACTCGCCCGATTAGAATGGCGTATGTAATTTTCCCCTTGGCCATTCCAGGTATTGGTTTCGAGTTTCAGACCAGCGAAAATTTTGATGGTTCCTCAAACATTCCTTAACTTCAAACTCCCATTCCTCGCGAACGGATTGGCGAACTCGAGAAATAACTGTTGCATCTGAAAGTAGACACTCGCCCGATTACAATGGTGTGTGTACTTTTCCCCTAGGCCATTCCAGTTATTGGTTTCGAGTATCAGACCAGCGAAAATTGTGATGGTTTCTCAACCATTCCTTAAATTCAAACTCCCATATCTCGCGAATGGATTGACGAACTCGAGAAATTCCTGTTGCATCTGAAAGTGGAAACTCGCCCGATTACAATGGCGTATGTACTTCTCCCCTTGGCCATTCCAGTTATTGGTTTCGGGTATCAGACCGGCGACAATTTTGATGGTTTCTCAACCATTCCTTAACTTCAAACTGCCATATTTCGCGAACGGATTGCCGAATCCGAAAAATTTCTGTTGCATCTGAAGGTAGAAACTCTCCCGATTACAACACTATGTGTATTTTTCCCCTAGGCCTTTGTAGTTATTGGTTTCGAGTATCAGACTTGCTAAAATTTTGATGGTCCCTCAACCATTCCTTAACTTCAAACTCCGATACCTCGCGAACGGATTGGCGAACTCGAGAAATTCCTGTTGCATCTGAAAGTGGAGACTCGCCCGATTACAATGGCGTATGTACTTCTCCCCTTGGCCATTCCAGTTATTGGTTTCGGGTATCAGACGAGCGACAATTTTGATGGTTTCTCAACCATTCCTTAACTTCAAACTGCCATATTTCGCGAACGGATTGCCGAATCCGAAAAATTTCTGTTGCATCTGAAGGTAGAAACTCTCCCGATTACAACGCTATGTGTATTTTCCTCTAGGCCATTGTAGTTATTGGTGTCGAGTATCAGAATTGCGAAAATTGTGATGGTTTCTCAACCATTCCTTAACTTCAAACTCACATATCTCGCGAACGGATTGACGAACTCGAGAAATTCCTGTTGCATCTGAAAGTAGGAACTCTCCCGATTACAACGGTATGTGTATTTTTCCCCTAGGTCATTGTAGTTATTGGTTTCGAGTATCAGACTTTCGAAAATTTAGATGGATTCTCAACCATTCCTTAACTTCAAACTCCCATATCTCTCGAACGGAATGGCGAACTCGAGAAATTCCTGTTGCATCTGAAAGTAGAAACTCGCCCAATTACAATGGTGTGTGTACTTTTCCCCTAGGCCATTCCACTTATTGGTATCGAGTTTCAGACTTGCGAAAATTTTGATGGTATCTCAACCATTCCCTAACTTCACACTTCCATATCTCGCGAACGGATTAACGAACTCGAAAATTTCCTATTGCATCTGAAAGCAGAAACACGCCCGATTACAATGGTATGTGTATTTTTGCCCTAGGCTATAGTAGTTATTGGTTTCGAGTATCAGACTAGCGAAAATTTTGATGGTTTCTCAACCATTCCTTAACTTCAAACTACCATATCTCGCGAACGGATTGACGAACTCGAGAATTTCCTATTGCATCTGAAAGCAGAAACGCGCTCGATTACAAAGGTACGTGTATTTTTGACCTAGGCCATTCCAGTTATTGGTTTCGAGTATCAGACCAGCGAAAATTTTGAAGGTTTCTCAACCATTCCTTAACTTCAAACTCCCATATCTCGCGAACGGATTGACGAACTCGAGAAATTCCTGTTGCATCTGAAAGCAGAAACTCGCCCGATTTCAACGGTATGTGCATTTTTGCCCTAGGCCATAGTAGTTATTGGTTTCGAGTATCAGACTTGCGAAAATTTTGTTGGTTTCTCTAGCATTCCATAATTTCTAACTCCCATATCTCGCGAACGGATTGACGAACTCGAGAAATTCCTGCTGCATCTGAAAGTAGAAACTCGCCCGATTACAACGGTATGTGTATTTTTCCCCTAGGCCATTGTAGTTATTGGTTTCGTGTATCAGACTTGCGAAAATTTTGATGGTTTCTCAACCATTCCTTAACTTCAAACCCCCATTTCTCGCGAACGGATTGACGAACTCGGGAAATTCCTGTTGTATCTGAAAGTAGAAACTCGCCCGATTACAACGGTGTGTGTACTTTTCCCCTAGGCCATTCCAGTTGTTGGTTTCGAGTATCAGACCAGCGAAAATTTTGATGGTTTCTCAAGCATTCCTTAACTACAAATTCCCATATCTCGCGAACGGATTGACGGACTCGAGAATTTCCTATTCCATCTGAAAGCAGAAACACGCCCGATTACAACGGTACGTGTATTTATGACCTAGGCCATTCCAGTTATTGGTTTCGAGTATCAGACTTGCGAAAATTTTGATGGTTTCTCAACCATTCCTTAACTACAAATTCCCATATCTCGCGATCGGATTGACGAACTCGAGAATTTCCTATTGCATCTGAAAGCAGAAACTCGCCCGATTACAATGGTGTGTGTACTTTTCCCCTAGGCCATTCCAGTTGTTGGTTTCGAGTATCAGACAAGCGAAAATGTTGATGGTTTCTCAACCGTTCCTTAACTTCAAACTTCCATATCTCGCGATCGGATTGACGAACTCGAGAATTTCCTATTGCATCTGAAAGCAGAAACTCGCCCGATTACAACGGTGTGTGTACTTTTCCCCTAGGCCGTTCCAGTTGTTGGTTTCGTGTATCAGACCAGCGAAAATTTTGATGATTTCTCAACCATTCCTTAACTTCAAACTCCCATATCTCGCGAACGCATTGACGAACTGGAGAAATTCCTGTTGTATCTGAAAGTAGAAACTCGCCCGATTACAATGGTGTGTGTACTTTTCCCCTAGGCCATTCCAGTTATTGGTTTCGAGTATCAGTCCAGCGAAAATTTTTATGGTTTCTCAACCATTCCTTAACTTCAAACTCCCATATCTCGCGAACGGATAGACGAACTCGAGAAATTCCTGTTGCATGTGAAAGTAGAACCTCGCCCGATTACAACGGTATGTGTATTTTTCCCCTAGGCATTTGTAGTTATTGGTTTCGAGTATCAGACTTGCGAACATTTTGATGGTTTCTCAACCATTCCTTAAATTCAAACTCCCATATCTCGCGAACGGATTGACGAACTCGAGATATTCCTGCTGCATCTGAAAGTAGAAACTCGCCCGATTACAACGGTATGTGTATTTTTCCCCTAGGCCATTGTAGTTATTGGTTTCGTGTATCAGACTTGCGAAAATTTTAATGGTTTCTCAAACATTCCTTAACTTCTAACCCCCATTTCTCGCGAACGGATTGATGAACTCGGGAAATTCCTGTTGTATCTGAAAGTAGAAACTCGCCCGATTACAATGGTGTGTGTACTTTTCCTCTAGGCCATTCCAGTTGTTGGTTTCGAGTATCAGACCAGCGTAAATTTTGATGGTTTCTCAACCATTCCTTAACTTCAAACTCTCATATCTCGCGAACGGATTGACGAACTCGAGAATTTCCTATTGCATCTGAAAGCAGAAACTCGCCCGATTACAACGGTGTGTGTACTTTTCCCCTAGGCCATTCCAGTTGTTGGTTTCGAGTATCAGACCAGCGAAAATTTTGATGATTTCTCAACCATTCCTTAACTTCAAACTCCCATATCTCGCGAACGCATTGACGAACTGGAGAAATTCCTGTTGTATCTGAAAGTAGAAACTCGCCCGATTACAATGGTGTGTGTACTTTTCCCCTAGGCCATTCCAGTTATTGGTTTCGAGTATCAGACTTGCGAAAATTTTGATGGTTTCTCAACCATTCCCGAACTTCACACTTCCATATCTCGCGAACGGATTGACGAACTCGAAAATTTCCTATCGCATCTGAAAGCAGAAACTCGCCCGATTACAACGGTATGTGTATTTTTGCCCTAGGCTATAGTAGTTATTGGTTTCGAGTATCAGACTTGCGACAATTTTGATGGTTTCTCAAGCATTCCTTAACTTCAAACTACCATATCTCGCGAACGGATTGACGAACTCGAGAATTTCCTATTGCATCTGAAAGCAGAAACCCGCCCGATTACAAAGGTACGTGTATTTTTGACCTAGGCCATTCCAGTTATTTGTTTCGAGTATCAGACCAGCGAAAATTTTGAAGGTTTCTCAACCATTCCTTAACTTCAAACTCCCATATCTCGCGAACGGATTGACGAACTCGAGAAATTCCTGTTGCATCTGAAAGCAGAAACTCGCCCGATTTCAACTGTATGTGCATTTTTGCCCTAGGCCATAGTAGTTATTGGTTTCGAGTATCAGACTTGCGAAAATTTTGTTGGTTCCTCAAGCTTTCCTTATTCTCACACTTCCATATCTCGCGAACGGATTGTCGAACTCGGGAATTTCCTATTGCATCTGAAAGCAGAAACTCGCCCGATTACAACGATGTGTGTACTTTTCCCCTAGGCCATTCCAGTTATTGGTTTCGAGTATCAGACCAGAGAAAATTTTGATGGTTTCTCAACCATTCCTTAACTTCAAACTCCCATATCTCGCGAACGGATTGACGAACTCAAGAAATTCCGGTTGTATCTGAAAGTAGTAACTCGCCCGATTACAATGGTGTGTGTACTTTTCCCCTAGGCCATTCCAGTTATTGGTTTCGAGTATCAGACAAGCGAAAATTTTGATGGTTTCTCAACCATTCCTTAACTTCAAACTCCCATATCTCGCGAACGGATTGACGAACGCGAGAAATTCCTGTTGCATGTGAAAGTAGAATCTCGCCCGATTACAACGGTATGTGTATTTTTCCACTAGGCATTTGTAGTTATTGGTTTCGAGTATCAGACTTGCGAAAATTTTGATGGTTTCTCAACCATTCCTTAACTTCAAACTCCCGTTTCTCGCGAACGCATTGACGAACTCGAGAAATTCCTGTTGCATCTGAAAGTAGAAACTCGCCCGATTACAATGGTATGTGTACTTTTCCCCTAGGCCATTCCACTTATTGGTTTCGAGTATCAGACTTGCGAAAATTTTGATGGTTTCTCAACCATTCCTTAACTTCACACTTCCATATCTCGCGAACGGATTGACGAACTCGAGAATTTCCTATTGCATCTGAAAGCAGAAACTCGCCCGATTACAACGGTATGTGTATTTTTGCCCTTGGCCATAGTTGTTATTTGATTCGAGTATCAGACTTGCGAAAATTTTTATGGTTTCTCAAGCATTCCTTAACTTCAAACTCCCATATCTCGCGAACGGATTGACGAACTCGAGAGACTCCTGTTGCATCTGAAAGTAGAAACTCGCCCGATTACAATGGTGTGTGTACTTTTCCCCTAGGCCATTCCAGTTGTTGGTTTCGAGTATCAGACCAGCGTAAATTTTGATGGTTTCTCAACCATTCCTTAATTTCAAACTCTCATATCTCGCGAACGGATTCAGGAACTCGAGAATTTCCTATTGCATCTGAAAGCAGAAACTCGCCCGATTACAACGGTGTGTGTACTTTTCCCCTAGGGCATTCCAGTTATTGGTTTCGAGTATCAGACCAGCGAAAATTTTTATGGTTTCTCAACCATTCCTTAACTTCAAACTCCCATATCTCGCGAACGGATTGACGAACTCGAGAAATTCCGGTTGTATCTGAAAGTAGTAACTCGCCCGATTACAATGGTGTGTGTACTTTTCCCCTAGGCCATTCCAGTTATTGGTTTCGAGTATCAGACAAGCGAAAATTTTGATGGTTTCTCAACCATTCCTTAACTTCAAACTCCCATATCTCGCGAACGGATTGACGAACGCGAGAAATTCCTGTTGCATGTGAAAGTAGAATCTCGCCCGATTACAACGGTATGTGTATTTTTCCACTAGGCATTTGTAGTTATTGTTTTCGAGTATCAGACTTGCGAAAATTTTGATGGTTTCTCAACCATTCCTTAACTTCAAACTCCCATATCTCGCGAACGGATTGACGAACTCGAGAAATTCCTGCTGCATCTGAAGGTAGAAACTCGCCCCATTACAACGGTATGTGTATTTTTCCACTAGGCATTTGTAGTTATTGGTTTCGAGTATCAGACTTGCGAAAATTTTGATGGTTTCTCAACCATTCCTTAACTTCAAACTCCCGTTTCTCGCGAACGCATTGACGAACTCGAGAAATTCCTGTTGCATCTGAAAGTAGAAACTCGCCCGATTACAATGGTATGTGTACTTTTCCCCTAGGCCATTCCACTTATTGGTTTCGAGTATCAGACTTGCGAAAATTTTGATGGTTTCTCAACCATTCCCTAACTTCACACTTCCATATCTCGCGAACGGATTGACGAACTCGAAAATTTCCTATTGCATCTGAAAGCAGAAACTCGCCCGATTACAACGGTATGTGTATTTTTGCCCTAGGCCATAGTAGTTATTTGTTTCGAGTATCAGACTTGCAAAAATTTTGATGGTTCCTCAACCATTCCTTAACTTTAAGCTCCCATATCTCGCGAACGGATAGACGAATCCGACAAATTTCTGTTGCATCTGAAAGTAGAAACTCTCCCGATTACAAAGTTATGTGTACTTTTCCCCTAGGCCATTCCAGTTTTTCGTTTCGAGTATCAGAATTGCGAAAATTGTGATGGTTTCTCAACCAATCCTTAACTTCAAACACCCATATTTCGCGAACGGAATGACGAACTCGAGAAATTCCTGTTGCATCTGAAAGTGGAAACTCGCCCGATCACAATGGCGCATGTAATTTTCCCCCAGGCCATTCCAGTTATTGGTTTCGATTATCAGAATTGCGAAAATTTTGATTATTTCTCAACCATCTCTTAATTCCAAAGTCCGATATTTCGCGAACGGATTGACGCATTCGTAATATTTCTGTTGCATCTGAAAGCAGAAACTTTCCTGATTAGAACGGTACGTGCATCTTTCCCTTAGGCCATTGTAGTTATTGGTTTCGAGTATCAGACTTGCGAAAATTTTGATGGTTTTTCAACCATTCCTTAACTTCACACTCCCATATCTCGCGAACGGATTGACGAACTCGAGAAATTCCTGTCGCGTCTGAAAGCAGAAACTCGGCCGATTACAACGGTATGTGTATTTTTGCCCTAGGCCATAGTAGTTATTGGTTTCGAGTGTCAGACTTGCGAAAATTTTGATGGTTTCTCAACCATTCCTTAACTTCAAACTCCGATACCTCGCGAACGGAATGACGAACTCGAGAAAATCCTGTTGCATCTGAAAGTGGAAACTCGCCCGATTACAATGGCGTATGTAATTTTCCCCTTGGCCATTCCAGGTATTGGTTTCGAGTTTCAGACCAGCGAAAATTTTGATGGTTCCTCAAACATTCCTTAACTTCAAACTCCCATTCCTCGCGAACGGATTGGCGAACTCGAGAAATAACTGTTGCATCTGAAAGTAGACACTCGCCCGATTACAATGGTGTGTGTACTTTTCCCCTAGGCCATTCCAGTTATTGGTTTCGAGTATCAGACCAGCGAAAATTGTGATGGTTTCTCAACCATTCCTTAAATTCAAACTCCCATATCTCGCGAATGGATTGACGAACTCGAGAAATTCCTGTTGCATCTGAAAGTGGAAACTCGCCCGATTACAATGGCGTATGTACTTCTCCCCTTGGCCATTCCAGTTATTGGTTTCGGGTATCAGACCGGCGACAATTTTGATGGTTTCTCAACCATTCCTTAACTTCAAACTGCCATATTTCGCGAACGGATTGCCGAATCCGAAAAATTTCTGTTGCATCTGAAGGTAGAAACTCTCCCGATTACAACACTATGTGTATTTTTCCCCTAGGCCTTTGTAGTTATTGGTTTCGAGTATCAGACTTGCTAAAATTTTGATGGTCCCTCAACCATTCCTTAACTTCAAACTCCGATACCTCGCGAACGGATTGGCGAACTCGAGAAATTCCTGTTGCATCTGAAAGTGGAGACTCGCCCGATTACAATGGCGTATGTACTTCTCCCCTTGGCCATTCCAGTTATTGGTTTCGGGTATCAGACGAGCGACAATTTTGATGGTTTCTCAACCATTCCTTAACTTCAAACTGCCATATTTCGCGAACGGATTGCCGAATCCGAAAAATTTGTGTTGCATCTGAAGGTAGAAACTCTCCCGATTACAACGCTATGTGTATTTTCCTCTAGGCCATTGTAGTTATTGGTGTCGAGTATCAGAATTGCGAAAATTGTGATGGTTTCTCAACCATTCCTTAACTTCAAACTCACATATCTCGCGAACGGATTGACGAACTCGAGAAATTCCTGTTGCATCTGAAAGTAGGAACTCTCCCGATTACAACGGTATGTGTATTTTTCCCCTAGGTCATTGTAGTTATTGGTTTCGAGTATCAGACTTTCGAAAATTTAGATGGATTCTCAACCATTCCTTAACTTCAAACTCCCATATCTCTCGAACGGAATGGCGAACTCGAGAAATTCCTGTTGTATCTGAAAGTAGAAACTCGCCCGATTACAACGGTGTGTGTACTTTTCCCCTAGGCCATTCCAGTTGTTGGTTTCGAGTATCAGACCAGCGAAAATTTTGATGGTTTCTCAAGCATTCCTTAACTACAAATTCCCATATCTCGCGAACGGATTGACGGACTCGAGAATTTCCTATTCCATCTGAAAGCAGAAACACGCCCGATTACAACGGTACGTGTATTTATGACCTAGGCCATTCCAGTTATTGGTTTCGAGTATCAGACTTGCGAAAATTTTGATGGTTTCTCAACCATTCCTTAACTACAAATTCCCATATCTCGCGATCGGATTGACGAACTCGAGAATTTCCTATTGCATCTGAAAGCAGAAACTCGCCCGATTACAACGGTGTGTGTACTTTTCCCCTAGGCCATTCCAGTTGTTGGTTTCGAGTATCAGACAAGCGAAAATGTTGATGGTTTCTCAACCATTCCTTAACTTCAAACTTCCATATCTCGCGATCGGATTGACGAACTCGAGAATTTCCTATTGCATCTGAAAGCAGAAACTCGCCCGATTACAACGGTGTGTGTACTTTCCCCCTAGGCCGTTCCAGTTGTTGGTTTCGTGTATCAGACCAGCGAAAATTTTGATGATTTCTCAACCATTCCTTAACTTCAAACTCCCATATCTCGCGAACGCATTGACGAACTGGAGAAATTCCTGTTGTATCTGAAAGTAGAAACTCGCCCGATTACAATGGTGTGTGTACTTTTGCCCTAGGCCATTCCAGTTATTGGTTTCGAGTATCAGTCCAGCGAAAATTTTTATGGTTTCTCAACCATTCCTTAACTTCAAACTCCCATATCTCGCGAACGGATAGACGAACTCGAGAAATTCCTGTTGCATGTGAAAGTAGAACCTCGCCCGATTACAACGGTATGTGTATTTTTCCCCTAGGCCATTGTAGTTATTGGTTTCGTGTATCAGACTTGCGAAAATTTTAATGGTTTCTCAAACATTCCTTAACTTCTAACCCCCATTTCTCGCGAACGGATTGATGAACTCGGGAAATTCCTGTTGTATCTGAAAGTAGAAACTCGCCCGATTACAATGGTGTGTGTACTTTTCCTCTAGGCCATTCCAGTTGTTGGTTTCGAGTATCAGACCAGCGTAAATTTTGATGGATTCTCAACCATTCCTTAACTTCAAACTCTCATATCTCGCGAACGGATTGACGAACTCGAGAATTTCCTATTGCATCTGAAAGCAGAAACTCGCCCGATTACAACGGTGTGTGTACTTTTCCCCTAGGCCATTCCAGTTGTTGGTTTCGAGTATCAGACCAGCGAAAATTTTGATGATTTCTCAACCATTCCTTAACTTCAAACTCCCATATCTCGCGAACGCATTGACGAACTGGAGAAATTCCTGTTGTATCTGAAAGTAGAAACTCGCCCGATTACAATGGTGTGTGTACTTTTCCCCTAGGCCATTCCAGTTATTGGTTTCGAGTATCAGACTTGCGAAAATTTTGATGGTTTCTCAACCATTCCCGAATTTCACACTTCCATATCTCGCGAACGGATTGACGAACTCGAAAATTTCCTATCGCATCTGAAAGCAGAAACTCGCCCGATTACAACGGTATGTGTATTTTTGCCCTAGGCTATAGTAGTTATTGGTTTCGAGTATCAGACTTGCGACAATTTTGATGGTTTCTCAAGCATTCCTTAACTTCAAACTACCATATCTCGCGAACGGATTGACGAACTCGAGAATTTCCTATTGCATCTGAAAGCAGAAACCCGCCCGATTACAAAGGTACGTGTATTTTTGACCTAGGCCATTCCAGTTATTTGTTTCGAGTATCAGACCAGCGAAAATTTTGAAGGTTTCTCAACCATTCCTTAACTTCAAACTCCCATATCTCGCGAACGGATTGACGAACTCGAGAAATTCCTGTTGCATCTGAAAGCAGAAACTCGCCCGATTTCAACTGTATGTGCATTTTTGCCCTAGGCCATAGTAGTTATTGGTTTCGAGTATCAGACTTGCGAAAATTTTGTTGGTTTCTCAAGCTTTCCATAATTTCTAACTCCCATATCTCGCGAACGGATTGACGAACTCGAGAAATTCCTGCTGCATCTGAAAGTAGAAACTCGCCCGATTACAACGGTGTGTGTATTTTTCCCCTAGGCCATTGTAGTTATTGGTTTCGTGTATCAGACTTGCGAAAATTTTGAGGGTTTCTCAACCATTCTTTAACTTCAAACCCCCATTTCTCGAGAACGGATTGGCGAACTCGGGAAATTCCTGTTGTATCTGAAAGTAGAAACTCGCCCGATTACAATGGTGTGTGTACTTTTCCCCTAGGCCATTCCAGTTATTGGTTTCGAGTATCAGACTTACGAAAATTTGGATGGTTTCTCAACCATTCCTTATTCTCACACTTCCATATCTCGCGAACGGATTGTCGAACTCGGGAATTTCCTATTGCATCTGAAAGCAGAAACTCGCCCGATTACAACGATGTGTGTACTTTTCCCCTAGGCCATTCCAGTTATTGGTTTCGAGTATCAGACCAGAGAAAATTTTGATGGTTTCTCAACCATTCCTTAACTTCAAACTCCCATATCTCGCGAACGGATTGACGAACTCGAGAAATTCCGGTTGTATCTGAAAGTAGTAACTCGCCCGATTACAATGGTGCGTGTACTTTTCCCCTAGGCCATTCCAGTTATTGGTTTCGAGTATCAGACAAGCGAAAATTTTGATGGTTTCTCAACCATTCCTTAACTTCAAACTCCCATATCTCGCGAACGGATTGACGAACGCGAGAAATTCCTGTTGCATGTGAAAGTAGAATCTCGCCCGATTACAACGGTATGTGTATTTTTCCACTAGGCATTTGTAGTTATTGGTTTCGAGTATCAGACTTGCGAAAATTTTGATGGTTTCTCAACCATTCCTTAACTTCAAACTCCCGTTTCTCGCGAACGCATTGACGAACTCGAGAAATTCCTGTTGCATCTGAAAGTAGAAACTCGCCCGATTACAATGGTATGTGTACTTTTCCCCTAGGCCATTCCACTTATTGGTTTCGAGTATCAGACTTGCGAAAATTTTGATGGTTTCTCAACCATTCCTTAACTTCACACTTCCATATCTCGCGAACGGATTGACGAACTCGAGAATTTCCTATTGCATCTGAAAGCAGAAACTCGCCCGATTACAACGGTATGTGTATTTTTGCCCTTGGCCATAGTTGTTATTTGATTCGAGTATCAGACTTGCGAAAATTTTGATGGTTTCTCAAGCATTCCTTAACTTCAAACTCCCATATCTCGCGAACGGATTGACGAACTCGAGAGACTCCTGTTGCATCTGAAAGTAGAAACTCGCCCGATTACAATGGTGTGTGTACTTTTCCCCTAGGCCATTCCAGTTGTTGGTTTCGAGTATCAGACCAGCGTAAATTTTGATGGTTTCTCAACCATTCCTTAATTTCAAACTCTCATATCTCGCGAACGGATTCAGGAACTCGAGAATTTCCTATTGCATCTGAAAGCAGAAACTCGCCCGATTACAACGGTGTGTGTACTTTTCCCCTAGGGCATTCCAGTTATTGGTTTCGAGTATCAGACTTGCGAAAATTTTTATGGTTTCTCAACCATTCCTTAACTTCAAACTCCCATATCTCGCGAACGGATTGACGAACTCGAGAAATTCCTGCTGCATCTGAAGGTAGAAACTCGCCCGATTACAACGGTATGTGTATTTTTCCACTAGGCATTTGTAGTTATTGGTTTCGAGTATCAGACTTGCGAAAATTTTGATGGTTTCTCAACCATTCCTTAACTTCAAACTCCCGTTTCTCGCGAACGCATTGACGAACTCGAGAAATTCCTGTTGCATCTGAAAGTAGAAACTCGCCCGATTACAATGGTATGTGTACTTTTCCCCTAGGCCATTCCACTTATTGGTTTCGAGTATCAGACTTGCGAAAATTTTGATGGTTTCTCAACCATTCCCTAACTTCACACTTCCATATCTCGCGAACGGATTGACGAACTCGAAAATTTCCTATTGCATCTGAAAGCAGAAACTCGCCCGATTACAACGGTATGTGTATTTTTGCCCTAGGCCATAGTAGTTATTTGTTTCGAGTATCAGATTTGCAAAAATTTTGATGGTTCCTCAACCATTCCTTAACTTTAAGCTCCCATATCTCGCGAACGGATAGACGAATCCGACAAATTTCTGTTGCATCTGAAAGTAGAAACTCTCCCGATTACAAAGTTATGTGTACTTTTCCCCTAGGCCATTCCAGTTTTTCGTTTCGAGTATCAGAATTGCGAAAATTGTGATGGTTTCTCAACCAATCCTTAACTTCAAACACCCATATTTCGCGAACGGAATGACGAACTCGAGAAATTCCTGTTGCATCTGAAAGTGGAAACTCGCCCGATCACAATGGCGCATGTAATTTTCCCCCAGGCCATTCCAGTTATTGGTTTCAATTATCAGAATTGCGAAAATTTTGATTATTTCTCAACCATCTCTTAATTCCAAAGTCCGATATTTCGCGAACGGATTGACGAATTCGTAATATTTCTGTTGCATCTGAAAGCAGAAACTTTCCTGATTAGAACGGTACGTGCATCTTTCCCTTAGGCCATTGTAGTTATTGGTTTCGAGTATCAGACTTGCGAAAATTTTGATGGTTTTTCAACCATTCCTTAACTTCACACTCCCATATCTCGCGAACGGATTGACGAACTCGAGAAATTCCTGTCGCGTCTGAAAGCAGAAACTCGGCCGATTACAACGGTATGTGTATTTTTGCCCTAGGCCATAGTAGTTATTGGTTTCGAGTGTCAGACTTGCGAAAATTTTGATGGTTTCTCAACCATTCCTTAAATTCAAACACCCATATCTCGCGAACGGAATGACGAACTCGAGAAAATCCTGTTGCATCTGAAAGTGGAAACTCGCCCGATTACAATGGCGTATGTAATTTTCCCCTTGGCCATTCCAGGTATTGGTTTCGAGTTTCAGACCAGCGAAAATTTTGATGGTTCCTCAAACATTCCTTAACTTCAAACCCCCATTCCTCGCGAACGGATTGGCGAACTCGAGAAATAACTGTTGCATCTGAAAGTAGACACTCGCCCGATTACAATGGTGTGTGTACTTTTCCCCTAGGCCATTCCAGTTATTGGTTTCGAGTATCAGACCAGCGAAAATTGTGATGGTTTCTCAACCATTCCTTAAATTCAAACTCCCATATCTCGCGAATGGATTGACGAACTCGAGAAATTCCTGTTGCATCTGAAAGTGGAAACTCGCCCGATTACAATGGCGTATGTACTTCTCCCCTTGGCCATTCCAGTTATTGGTTTCGGGTATCAGACCGGCGACAATTTTGATGGTTTCTCAACCATTCCTTAACTTCAAACTGCCATATTTCGCGAACGGATTGCCGAATCCGAAAAATTTCTGTTGCATCTGAAGGTAGAAACTCTCCCGATTACAACACTATGTGTATTTTTCCCCTAGGCCTTTGTAGTTATTGGTTTCGAGTATCAGACTTGCTAAAATTTTGATGGTCCCTCAACCATTCCTTAACTTCAAACTCCGATACCTCGCGAACGGATTGGCGAACTCGAGAAATTCCTGTTGCATCTGAAAGTGGAGACTCGCCCGATTACAATGGCGTATGTACTTCTCCCCTTGGCCATTCCAGTTATTGGTTTCGGGTATCAGACGAGCGACAATTTTGATGGTTTCTCAACCATTCCTTAACTTCAAACTGCCATATTTCGCGAACGGATTGCCGAATCCGAAAAATTTCTGTTGCATCTGAAGGTAGAAACTCTCCCGATTACAACGCTATGTGTATTTTCCTCTAGGCCATTGTAGTTATTGGTGTCGAGTATCAGAATTGCGAAAATTGTGATGGTTTCTCAACCATTCCTTAACTTCAAACTCACATATCTCGCGAACGGATTGACGAACTCGAGAAATTCCTGTTGCATCTGAAAGTAGGAACTCTCCCGATTACAACGGTATGTGTATTTTTCCCCTAGGTCATTGTAGTTATTGGTTTCGAGTATCAGACTTTCGAAAATTTAGATGGATTCTCAACCATTCCTTAACTTCAAACTCCCATATCTCTCGAACGGAATGGCGAACTCGAGAAATTCATGTTGCATCTGAAAGTAGAAACTCGCCCAATTACAATGGTGTGTGTACTTTTCCCCTAGGCCATTCCACTTATTGGTATCGAGTTTCAGACTTGCGAAAATTTTGATGGTATCTCAACCATTCCCTAACTTCACACTTCCATATCTCGCGAACGGATTAACGAACTCGAAAATTTCCTATTGCATCTGAAAGCAGAAACACGCCCGATTACAATGGTATGTGTATTTTTGCCCTAGGCTATAGTAGTTATTGGTTTCGAGTATCAGACTAGCGAAAATTTTGATGGTTTCTCAACCATTCCTTAACTTCAAACTACCATATCTCGCGAACGGATTGACGAACTCGAGAATTTCCTATTGCATCTGAAAGCAGAAACGCGCTCGATTACAAAGGTACGTGTATTTTTGACCTAGGCCATTCCAGTTATTGGTTTCGAGTATCAGACCAGCGAAAATTTTGAAGGTTTCTCAACCATTCCTTAACTTCAAACTCCCATATCTCGCGAACGGATTGACGAACTCGAGAAATTCCTGTTGCATCTGAAAGCAGAAACTCGCCCGATTTCAACGGTATGTGCATTTTTGCCCTAGGCCATAGTAGTTATTGGTTTCGAGTATCAGACTTGCGAAAATTTTGTTGGTTTCTCTAGCATTCCATAATTTCTAACTCCCATATCTCGCGAACGGATTGACGAACTCGAGAAATTCCTGCTGCATCTGAAAGTAGAAACTCGCCCGATTACAACGGTATGTGTATTTTTCCCCTAGGCCATTGTAGTTATTGGTTTCGTGTATCAGACTTGCGAAAATTTTGATGGTTTCTCAACCATTCCTTAACTTCAAACCCCCATTTCTCGCGAACGGATTGACGAACTCGGGAAATTCCTGTTGTATCTGAAAGTAGAAACTCGCCCGATTACAACGGTGTGTGTACTTTTCCCCTAGGCCATTCCAGTTGTTGGTTTCGAGTATCAGACCAGCGAAAATTTTGATGGTTTCTCAAGCATTCCTTAACTACAAATTCCCATATCTCGCGAACGGATTGACGGACTCGAGAATTTCCTATTCCATCTGAAAGCAGAAACACGCCCGATTACAACGGTACGTGTATTTATGACCTAGGCCATTCCAGTTATTGGTTTCGAGTATCAGACTTGCGAAAATTTTGATGGTTTCTCAACCATTCCTTAACTACAAATTCCCATATCTCGCGATCGGATTGACGAACTCGAGAATTTCCTATTGCATCTGAAAGCAGAAACTCGCCCGATTACAACGGTGTGTGTACTTTTCCCCTAGGCCATTCCAGTTGTTGGTTTCGAGTATCAGACAAGCGAAAATGTTGATGGTTTCTCAACCATTCCTTAACTTCAAACTTCCATATCTCGCGATCGGATTGACGAACTCGAGAATTTCCTATTGCATCTGAAAGCAGAAACTCGCCCGATTACAACGGTGTGTGTACTTTTCCCCTAGGCCGTTCCAGTTGTTGGTTTCGTGTATCAGACCAGCGAAAATTTTGATGATTTATCAACCATTCCTTAACTTCAAACTCCCATATCTCGCGAACGCATTGACGAACTGGAGAAATTCCTGTTGTATCTGAAAGTAGAAACTCGCCCGATTACAATGGTGTGTGTACTTTTCCCCTAGGCCATTCCAGTTATTGGTTTCGAGTATCAGTCCAGCGAAAATTTTTATGGTTTCTCAACCATTCCTTAACTTCAAACTCCCATATCTCGCGAACGGATAGACGAACTCGAGAAATTCCTGTTGCATGTGAAAGTAGAACCTCGCCCGATTACAACGGTATGTGTATTTTTCCCCTAGGCATTTGTAGTTATTGGTTTCGAGTATCAGACTTGCGAACATTTTGATGGTTTCTCAACCATTCCTTAAATTCAAACTCCCATATCTCGCGAACGGATTGACGAACTCGAGATATTCCTGCTGCATCTGAAAGTAGAAACTCGCCCGATTACAACGGTATGTGTATTTTTCCCCTAGGCCATTGTAGTTATTGGTTTCGTGTATCAGACTTGCGAAAATTTTAATGGTTTCTCAAACATTCCTTAACTTCTAACCCCCATTTCTCGCGAACGGATTGATGAACTCGGGAAATTCCTGTTGTATCTGAAAGTAGAAACTCGCCCGATTACAATGGTGTGTGTACTTTTCCTCTAGGCCATTCCAGTTGTTGGTTTCGAGTATCAGACCAGCGTAAATTTTGATGGTTTCTCAACCATTCCTTAACTTCAAACTCTCATATCTCGCGAACGGATTGACGAACTCGAGAATTTCCTATTGCATCTGAAAGCAGAAACTCGCCCGATTACAACGGTGTGTGTACTTTTCCCCTAGGCCATTCCAGTTGTTGGTTTCGAGTATCAGACCAGCGAAAATTTTGATGATTTCTCAACCATTCCTTAACTTCAAACTTCCATCTATCGCGAACGCATTGACGAACTGGAGAAATTCCTGTTGTATCTGAAAGTAGAAACTCGCCCGATTACAATGGTGTGTGTACTTTTCCCCTAGGCCATTCCAGTTATTGGTTTCGAGTATCAGACTTGCGAAAATTTTGATGGTTTCTCAACCATTCCCGAACTTCACACTTCCATATCTCGCGAACGGATTGACGAAATCGAAAATTTCCTATCCCATCTGAAAGCAGAAACTCGCCCGATTACAACGGTATGTGTATTTTTGCCCTAGGCTATAGTAGTTATTGGTTTCGAGTATCAGACTTGCGACAATTTTGATGGATTCTCAAGCATTCCTTAACTTCAAACTACCATATCTCGCGAACGGATTGACGAACTCGAGAATTTCCTATTGCATCTGAAAGCAGAAACCCGCCCGATTACAAAGGTACGTGTATTTTTGACCTAGGCCATTCCAGTTATTTGTTTCGAGTATCAGACCAGCGAAAATTTTGAAGGTTTCTCAACCATTCTTTAACTTCAAACTCCCATATCTCGCGAACGGATTGACGAACTCGAGAAATTCCTGTTGCATCTGAAAGCAGAAACTCGCCCGATTTCAACTGTATGTGCATTTTTGCCCTAGGCCATAGTTGTTATTTGATTCGAGTATCAGACTTGCGAAAATTTTGATGGTTTCTCAAGCATTCCTTAACTTCAAACTCCCATATCTCGCGAACGGATTGACGAACGCGAGAAATTCCTGTTGCATGTGAAAGTAGAATCTCGCCCGATTACAACGGTATGTGTATTTTTCCACTAGGCATTTGTAGTTATTGGTTTCGAGTATCAGACTTGCGAAAATTTTGTTGGTTTCTCAAGCTTTCCATAATTTCTAACTCCCATATCTCGCGAACGGATTGACGAACTCGAGAAATTCCTGCTGCATCTGAAAGTAGAAACTCGCCCGATTACAACGGTGTGTGTATTTTTCCCCTAGGCCATTGTAGTTATTGGTTTCGTGTATCAGACTTGCGAAAATTTTGAGGGTTTCTCAACCATTCTTTAACTTCAAACCCCCATTTCTCGAGAACGGATTGACGAACTCGGGAAATTCCTGTTGTATCTGAAAGTAGAAACTCGCCCGATTACAATGGTGTGTGTACTTTTCCCCTAGGCCATTCCAGTTATTGGTTTCGAGTATCAGACAAGCGAAAATTTTGATGGTTTCTCAACCATTCCTTAACTTCAAACTCCCATATCTCGCGAACGGATTGACGAACGCGAGAAATTCCTGTTGCATGTGAAAGTAGAATCTCGCCCGATTACAACGGTATGTGTATTTTTCCACTAGGCATTTGTAGTTATTGGTTTCGAGTATCAGACTTGCGAAAATTTTGATGGTTTCTCAACCATTCCTTAACTTCAAACTCCCGTTTCTCGCGAACGCATTGACGAACTCGAGAAATTCCTGTTGCATCTGAAAGTAGAAACTCGCCCGATTACAATGGTATGTGTACTTTCCCCTAGGCCATTCCACTTATTGGTTTCGAGTATCAGACTTGCGAAAATTTTGATGGTTTCTCAACCATTCCTTAACTTCACACTTCCATATCTCGCGAACGGATTGACGAACTCGAGAATTTCCTATTGCATCTGAAAGCAGAAACTCGCCCGATTACAACGGTATGTGTATTTTTGCCCTTGGCCATAGTTGTTATTTGATTCGAGTATCAGACTTGCGAAAATTTTGATGGTTTCTCAAGCATTCCTTAACTTCAAACTCCCATATCTCGCGAACGGATTGACGAACTCGAGAGACTCCTGTTGCATCTGAAAGTAGAAACTCGCCCGATTACAATGGTGTGTGTACTTTTCCCCTAGGCCATTCCAGTTGTTGGTTTCGAGTATCAGACCAGCGTAAATTTTGATGGTTTCTCAACCATTCCTTAATTTCAAACTCTCATATCTCGCGAACGGATTGTCGAACTCGGGAATTTCCTATTGCATCTGAAAGCAGAAACTCGCCCGATTACAACGATGTGTGTACTTTTCCCCTAGGCCATTCCAGTTATTGGTTTCGAGTATCAGACCAGAGAAAATTTTTATGGTTTCTCAACCATTCCTTAACTTCAAACTCCCATATCTCGCGAACGGATTGACGAACTCGAGAAATTCCGGTTGTATCTGAAAGTAGTAACTCGCCCGATTACAATGGTGTGTGTACTTTTCCCCTAGGCCATTCCAGTTATTGGTTTCGAGTATCAGACAAGCGAAAATTTTGATGGTTTCTCAACCATTCCTTAACTTCAAACTCCCATATCTCGCGAACGGATTGACGAACGCGAGAAATTCCTGTTGCATGTGAAAGTAGAATCTCGCCCGATTACAACGGTATGTGTATTTTTCCACTAGGCATTTGTAGTTATTGTTTTCGAGTATCAGACTTGCGAAAATTTTGATGGTTTCTCAACCATTCCTTAACTTCAAACTCCCATATCTCGCGAACGGATTGACGAACTCGAGAAATTCCTGCTGCATCTGAAGGTAGAAACTCGCCCGATTACAACGGTATGTGTATTTTTCCACTAGGCATTTGTAGTTATTGGTTTCGAGTATCAGACTTGCGAAAATTTTGATGGTTTCTCAACCATTCCTTAACTTCAAACTCCCGTTTCTCGCGAACGCATTGACGAACTCGAGAAATTCCTGTTGCATCTGAAAGTAGAAACTCGCCCGATTACAATGGTATGTGTACTTTTCCCCTAGGCCATTCCACTTATTGGTTTCGAGTATCAGACTTGCGAAAATTTTGATGGTTTCTCAACCATTCCCTAACTTCACACTTCCATATCTCGCGAACGGATTGACGAACTCGAAAATTTCCTATTGCATCTGAAAGCAGAAACTCGCCCGATTACAACGGTATGTGTATTTTTGCCCTAGGCCATAGTAGTTATTTGTTTCGAGTATCAGACTTGCAAAAATTTTGATGGTTCCTCAACCATTCCTTAACTTTAAGCTCCCATATCTCGCGAACGGATAGACGAATCCGACAAATTTCTGTTGCATCTGAAAGTAGAAACTCTCCCGATTACAAAGTTATGTGTACTTTTCCCCTAGGCCATTTCAGTTTTTCGTTTCGAGTATCAGAATTGCGAAAATTGTGATGGTTTCTCAACCAATCCTTAACTTCAAACACCCATATTTCGCGAACGGAATGACGAACTCGAGAAATTCCTGTTGCATCTGAAAGTGGAAACTCGCCCGATCACAATGGCGCATGTAATTTTCCCCCAGGCCATTCCAGTTATTGGTTTCGATTATCAGAATTGCGAAAATTTTGATTATTTCTCAACCATCTCTTAATTCCAAAGTCCGATATTTCGCGAACGGATTGACGAATTCGTAATATTTCTGTTGCATCTGAAAGCAGAAACTTTCCTGATTAGAACGGTACGTGCATCTTTCCCTTAGGCCATTGTAGTTATTGGTTTCGAGTATCAGACTTGCGAAAATTTTGATGGTTTTTCAACCATTCCTTAACTTCACACTCCCATATCTCGCGAACGGATTGACGAACTCGAGAAATTCCTGTCGCGTCTGAAAGCAGAAACTCGGCCGATTACAACGGTATGTGTATTTTTGCCCTAGGCCATAGTAGTTATTGGTTTCGAGTGTCAGACTTGCGAAAATTTTGATGGTTTCTCAACCATTCCTTAACTTCAAACTCCGATACCTCGCGAACGGATTTGCGAACTCGACAAATTCCTGTTGCACCTGAAAGTAGAAACTCGCCCAATTACAATGGTGTGTGTACTTTTCCCCTAGGCCATTCCAGTTATTGGTTTCGAGTATCAGACCAGCGAAAATTTTGATGGTTTCTCAACCATTCCTTAAATTCAAACACCCATATCTCGCGAACGGAATGACGAACTCGAGAAAATCCTGTTGCATCTGAAAGTGGAAACTCGCCCGATTACAATGGCGTATGTAATTTTCCCCTTGGCCATTCCAGGTATTGGTTTCGAGTTTCAGACCAGCGAAAATTTTGATGGTTCCTCAAACATTCCTTAACTTCAAACTCCCATTCCTCGCGAACGGATTGGCGAACTCGAGAAATAACTGTTGCATCTGAAAGTAGACACTCGCCCGATTACAATGGTGTGTGTACTTTTCCCCTAGGCCATTCCAGTTATTGGTTTCGAGTATCAGACCAGCGAAAATTGTGATGGTTTCTCAACCATTCCTTAAATTCAAACTCCCATATCTCGCGAATGGATTGACGAACTCGAGAAATTCCGGTTGTATCTGAAAGTAGTAACTCGCCCGATTACAATGGTGTGTGTACTTTTCCCCTAGGCCATTCCAGTTATTGGTTTCGAGTATCAGACAAGCGAAAATTTTGATGGTTTCTCAACCATTCCTTAACTTCAAACTCCCATATCTCGCGAACGGATTGACGAACGCGAGAAATTCCTGTTGCATGTGAAAGTAGAATCTCGCCCGATTACAACGGTATGTGTATTTTTCCACTAGGCATTTGTAGTTATTGTTTTCGAGTATCAGACTTGCGAAAATTTTGATGGTTTCTCAACCATTCCTTAACTTCAAACTCCCATATCTCGCGAACGGATTGACGAACTCGAGAAATTCCTGCTGCATCTGAAGGTAGAAACTCGCCCGATTACAACGGTATGTGTATTTTTCCACTAGGCATTTGTAGTTATTGGTTTCGAGTATCAGACTTGCGAAAATTTTGATGGTTTCTCAACCATTCCTTAACTTCAAACTCCCGTTTCTCGCGAACGCATTGACGAACTCGAGAAATTCCTGTTGCATCTGAAAGTAGAAACTCGCCCGATTACAATGGTATGTGTACTTTTCCCCTAGGCCATTCCACTTATTGGTTTCGAGTATCAGACTTGCGAAAATTTTGATGGTTTCTCAACCATTCCCTAACTTCACACTTCCATATCTCGCGAACGGATTGACGAACTCGAAAATTTCCTATTGCATCTGAAAGCAGAAACTCGCCCGATTACAACGGTATGTGTATTTTTGCCCTAGGCCATAGTAGTTATTTGTTTCGAGTATCAGACTTGCAAAAATTTTGATGGTTCCTCAACCATTCCTTAACTTTAAGCTCCCATATCTCGCGAACGGATAGACGAATCCGACAAATTTCTGTTGCATCTGAAAGTAGAAACTCTCCCGATTACAAAGTTATGTGTACTTTTCCCCTAGGCCATTTCAGTTTTTCGTTTCGAGTATCAGAATTGCGAAAATTGTGATGGTTTCTCAACCAATCCTTAACTTCAAACACCCATATTTCGCGAACGGAATGACGAACTCGAGAAATTCCTGTTGCATCTGAAAGTGGAAACTCGCCCGATCACAATGGCGCATGTAATTTTCCCCCAGGCCATTCCAGTTATTGGTTTCGATTATCAGAATTGCGAAAATTTTGATTATTTCTCAACCATCTCTTAATTCCAAAGTCCGATATTTCGCGAACGGATTGACGAATTCGTAATATTTCTGTTGCATCTGAAAGCAGAAACTTTCCTGATTAGAACGGTACGTGCATCTTTCCCTTAGGCCATTGTAGTTATTGGTTTCGAGTATCAGACTTGCGAAAATTTTGATGGTTTTTCAACCATTCCTTAACTTCACACTCCCATATCTCGCGAACGGATTGACGAACTCGAGAAATTCCTGTCGCGTCTGAAAGCAGAAACTCGGCCGATTACAACGGTATGTGTATTTTTGCCCTAGGCCATAGTAGTTATTGGTTTCGAGTGTCAGACTTGCGAAAATTTTGATGGTTTCTCAACCATTCCTTAACTTCAAACTCCGATACCTCGCGAACGGATTTGCGAACTCGACAAATTCCTGTTGCACCTGAAAGTAGAAACTCGCCCAATTACAATGGTGTGTGTACTTTTCCCCTAGGCCATTCCAGTTATTGGTTTCGAGTATCAGACCAGCGAAAATTTTGATGGTTTCTCAACCATTCCTTAAATTCAAACACCCATATCTCGCGAACGGAATGACGAACTCGAGAAAATCCTGTTGCATCTGAAAGTGGAAACTCGCCCGATTACAATGGCGTATGTAATTTTCCCCTTGGCCATTCCAGGTATTGGTTTCGAGTTTCAGACCAGCGAAAATTTTGATGGTTCCTCAAACATTCCTTAACTTCAAACTCCCATTCCTCGCGAACGGATTGGCGAACTCGAGAAATAACTGTTGCATCTGAAAGTAGACACTCGCCCGATTACAATGGTGTGTGTACTTTTCCCCTAGGCCATTCCAGTTATTGGTTTCGAGTATCAGACCAGCGAAAATTGTGATGGTTTCTCAACCATTCCTTAAATTCAAACTCCCATATCTCGCGAATGGATTGACGAACTCGAGAAATTCCTGTTGCATCTGAAAGTGGAAACTCGCCCGATTACAATGGCGTATGTACTTCTCCCCTTGGCCATTCCAGTTATTGGTTTCGGGTATCAGACCGGCGACAATTTTGATGGTTTCTCAACCATTCCTTAACTTCAAACTGCCATATTTCGCGAACGGATTGCCGAATCCGAAAAATTTCTGTTGCATCTGAAGGTAGAAACTCTCCCGATTACAACACTATGTGTATTTTTCCCCTAGGCCTTTGTAGTTATTGGTTTCGAGTATCAGACTTGCTAAAATTTTGATGGTCCCTCAACCATTCCTTAACTTCAAACTCCGATACCTCGCGAACGGATTGGCGAACTCGAGAAATTCCTGTTGCATCTGAAAGTGGAGACTCGCCCGATTACAATGGCGTATGTACTTCTCCCCTTGGCCATTCCAGTTATTGGTTTCGGGTATCAGACGAGCGACAATTTTGATGGTTTCTCAACCATTCCTTAACTTCAAACTGCCATATTTCGCGAACGGATTGCCGAATCCGAAAAATTTCTGTTGCATCTGAAGGTAGAAACTCTCCCGATTACAACGCTATGTGTATTTTCCTCTAGGCCATTGTAGTTATTGGTGTCGAGTATCAGAATTGCGAAAATTGTGATGGTTTCTCAAGCATTCCTTAACTTCAAACTCACATATCTCGCGAACGGATTGACGAACTCGAGAAATTCCTGTTGCATCTGAAAGTAGGAACTCTCCCGATTACAACGGTATGTGTATTTTTCCCCTAGGTCATTGTAGTTATTGGTTTCGAGTATCAGACTTTCGAAAATTTAGATGGATTCTCAACCATTCCTTAACTTCAAACTCCCATATCTCTCGAACGGAATGGCGAACTCGAGAAATTCCTGTTGCATCTGAAAGTAGAAACTCGCCCAATTACAATGGTGTGTGTACTTTTCCCCTAGGCCATTCCACTTATTGGTATCGAGTTTCAGACTTGCGAAAATTTTGATGGTATCTCAACCATTCCCTAACTTCACACTTCCATATCTCGCGAACGGATTAACGAACTCGAAAATTTCCTATTGCATCTGAAAGCAGAAACACGCCCGATTACAATGGTATGTGTATTTTTGCCCTAGGCTATAGTAGTTATTGGTTTCGAGTATCAGACTAGCGAAAATTTTGATGGTTTCTCAACCATTCCTTAACTTCAAACTACCATATCTCGCGAACGGATTGACGAACTCGAGAATTTCCTATTGCATCTGAAAGCAGAAACGCGCTCGATTACAAAGGTACGTGTATTTTTGACCTAGGCCATTCCAGTTATTGGTTTCGAGTATCAGACCAGCGAAAATTTTGAAGGTTTCTCAACCATTCCTTAACTTCAAACTCCCATATCTCGCGAACGGATTGACGAACTCGAGAAATTCCTGTTGCATCTGAAAGCAGAAACTCGCCCGATTTCAACGGTATGTGCATTTTTGCCCTAGGCCATAGTAGTTATTGGTTTCGAGTATCAGACTTGCGAAAATTTTGTTGGTTTCTCTAGCATTCCATAATTTCTAACTCCCATATCTCGCGAACGGATTGACGAACTCGAGAAATTCCTGCTGCATCTGAAAGTAGAAACTCGCCCGATTACAACGGTATGTGTATTTTTCCCCTAGGCCATTGTAGTTATTGGTTTCGTGTATCAGACTTGCGAAAATTTTGATGGTTTCTCAACCATTCCTTAACTTCAAACCCCCATTTCTCGCGAACGGATTGACGAACTCGGGAAATTCCTGTTGTATCTGAAAGTAGAAACTCGCCCGATTACAACGGTGTGTGTACTTTTCCCCTAGGCCATTCCAGTTGTTGGTTTCGAGTATCAGACCAGCGAAAATTTTGATGGTTTCTCAAGCATTCCTTAACTACAAATTCCCATATCTCGCGAACGGATTGACGGACTCGAGAATTTCCTATTCCATCTGAAAGAAGAAACACGCCCGATTACAACGGTACGTGTATTTATGACCTAGGCCATTCCAGTTATTGGTTTCGAGTATCAGACTTGCGAAAATTTTGATGGTTTCTCAACCATTCCTTAACTTCAAACTCCCATATCCCGCGAACGGATTGACGAACTCGAGAAATTCCTGTTGCATGTGAAAGTAGAAATTCACCCGATTACAACGGTATGTGTACTTTTCCCCTAGGCCATTCCAGTTGTTGGTTTCGAGTATCAGACAAGCGAAAATGTTGATGGTTTCTCAACCATTCCTTAACTTCAAACTTCCATATCTCGCGATCGGATTGACGAACTCGAGAATTTCCTATTGCATCTGAAAGCAGAAACTCGCCCGATTACAACGGTGTGTGTACTTTTCCCCTAGGCCGTTCCAGTTGTTGGTTTCGTGTATCAGACCAGCGAAAATTTTGATGATTTCTCAACCATTCCTTAACTTCAAACTCCCATATCTCGCGAACGCATTGACGAACTGGAGAAATTCCTGTTGTATCTGAAAGTAGAAACTCGCCCGATTACAATGGTGTGTGTACTTTTCCCCTAGGCCATTCCAGTTATTGGTTTCGAGTATCAGTCCAGCGAAAATTTTTATGGTTCCTCAACCATTCCTTAACTTCAAACTCCCATATCTCGCGAACGGATAGACGAACTCGAGAAATTCCTGTTGCATGTGAAAGTAGAACCTCGCCCGATTACAACGGTATGTGTATTTTTCCCCTAGGCATTTGTAGTTATTGGTTTCGTGTATCAGACTTGCGAACATTTTGATGGTTTCTCAACCATTCCTTAAATTCAAACTCCCATATCTCGCGAACGGATTGACGAACTCGAGATATTCCTGCTGCATCTGAAAGTAGAAACTCGCCCGATTACAACGGTATGTGTATTTTTCCCCTAGGCCATTGTAGTTATTGGTTTCGTGTATCAGACTTGCGAAAATTTTAATGGTTTCTCAAACATTCCTTAACTTCTAACCCCCATTTCTCGCGAACGGATTGATGAACTCGGGAAATTCCTGTTGTATCTGAAAGTAGAAACTCGCCCGATTACAATGGTGTGTGTACTTTTCCTCTAGGCCATTCCAGTTGTTGGTTTCGAGTATCAGACCAGCGTAAATTTTGATGGTTTCTCAACCATTCCTTAACTTCAAACTCTCATATCTCGCGAACGGATTGACGAACTCGAGAATTTCCTATTGCATCTGAAAGCAGAAACTCGCCCGATTACAACGGTGTGTGTACTTTTCCCCTAGGCCATTCCAGTTGTTGGTTTCGAGTATCAGACCAGCGAAAATTTTGATGATTTCTCAACCATTCCTTAACTTCAAACTCCCATATCTCGCGAACGCATTGACGAACTGGAGAAATTCCTGTTGTATCTGAAAGTAGAAACTCGCCCGATTACAATGGTGTGTGTACTTTTCCCCTAGGCCATTCCAGTTATTGGTTTCGAGTATCAGACTTGCGAAAATTTTGATGGTTTCTCAACCATTCCCGAACTTCACACTTCCATATCTCGCGAACGGATTGACGAACTCGAAAATTTCCTATCGCATCTGAAAGCAGAAACTCGCCCGATTACAACGGTATGTGTATTTTTGCCCTAGGCTATAGTAGTTATTGGTTTCGAGTATCAGACTTGCGACAATTTTGATGGTTTCTCAAGCATTCCTTAACTTCAAACTACCATATCTCGCGAACGGATTGACGAACTCGAGAATTTCCTATTGCATCTGAAAGCAGAAACCCGCCCGATTACAAAGGTACGTGTATTTTTGACCTAGGCCATTCCAGTTATTTGTTTCGAGTATCAGACCAGCGAAAATTTTGAAGGTTTCTCAACCATTCCTTAACTTCAAACTCCCATATCTCGCGAACGGATTGACGAACTCGAGAAATTCCTGTTGCATCTGAAAGCAGAAACTCGCCCGATTTCAACTGTATGTGCATTTTTGCCCTAGGCCATAGTAGTTATTGGTTTCGAGTATCAGACTTGCGAAAATTTTGTTGGTTTCTCAAGCTTTCCATAATTTCTAACTCCCATATCTCGCGAACGGATTGACGAACTCGAGAAATTCCTGCTGCATCTGAAAGTAGAAACTCGCCCGATTACAACGGTGTGTGTATTTTACCCCTAGGCCATTGTAGTTATTGGTTTCGTGTATCAGACTTGCGAAAATTTTGAGGGTTTCTCAACCATTCTTTAACTTCAAACCCCCATTTCTCGAGAACGGATTGACGAACTCGGGAAATTCCTGTTGTATCTGAAAGTAGAAACTCGCCCGATTACAATGGTGTGTGTACTTTTCCCCTAGGCCATTCCAGTTATTGGTTTCGAGTATCAGACTTACGAAAATTTGGATGGTTTCTCAACCATTCCTTATTCTCACACTTCCATATCTCGCGAACGGATTGTCGAACTCGGGAATTTCCTATTGCATCTGAAAGCAGAAACTCGCCCGATTACAACGATGTGTCTACTTTTCCCCTAGGCCATTCCAGTTATTGGTTTCGAGTATCAGACCAGAGAAAATTTTGATGGTTTCTCAACCATTCCTTAACTTCAAACTCCCATATCTCGCGAACGGATTGACGAACTCGAGAAATTCCGGTTGTATCTGAAAGTAGTAACTCGCCCGATTACAATGGTGTGTGTACTTTTCCCCTAGGCCATTCCAGTTATTGGTTTCGAGTATCAGACAAGCGAAAATTTTGATGGTTTCTCAACCATTCCTTAACTTCAAACTCCCATATCTCGCGAACGGATTGACGAACGCGAGAAATTCCTGTTGCATGTGAAAGTAGAATCTCGCCCGATTACAACGGTATGTGTATTTTTCCACTAGGCATTTGTAGTTATTGGTTTCGAGTATCAGACTTGCGAAAATTTTGATGGTTTCTCAACCATTCCTTAACTTCAAACTCCCGTTTCTCGCGAACGCATTGACGAACTCGAGAAATTCCTGTTGCATCTGAAAGTAGAAACTCGCCCGATTACAATGGTATGTGTACTTTTCCCCTAGGCCATTCCACTTATTGGTTTCGAGTATCAGACTTGCGAAAATTTTGATGGTTTCTCAACCATTCCTTAACTTCACACTTCCATATCTCGCGAACGGATTGACGAACTCGAGAATTTCCTATTGCATCTGAAAGCAGAAACTCGCCCGATTACAACGGTATGTGTATTTTTGCCCTTGGCCATAGTTGTTATTTGATTCGAGTATCAGACTTGCGAAAATTTTGATGGTTTCTCAAGCATTCCTTAACTTCAAACTCCCATATCTCGCGAACGGATTGACGAACTCGGGAAATTCCTGTTGTATCTGAAAGTAGAAACTCGCCCGATTACAATGGTGTGTGTACTTTTCCCCTAGGCCATTCCAGTTATTGGTTTCGAGTATCAGACTTGCGAAAATTTTGATGGTTTCTCAACCATTCCCGAACTTCACACTTCCATATCTCGCGAACGGATTGACGAACTCGAAAATTTCCTATCGCATCTGAAAGCAGAAACTCGCCCGATTACAACGGTATGTGTATTTTTGCCCTAGGCTATAGTAGTTATTGGTTTCGAGTATCAGACTTGCGACAATTTTGATGGTTTCTCAAGCATTCCTTAACTTCAAACTACCATATCTCGCGAACGGATTGACGAACTCGAGAATTTCCTATTGCATCTGAAAGCAGAAACCCGCCCGATTACAAAGGTACGTGTATTTTTGACCTAGGCCATTCCAGTTATTTGTTTCGAGTATCAGACCAGCGAAAATTTTGAAGGTTTCTCAACCATTCCTTAACTTCAAACTCCCATATCTCGCGAACGGATTGACGAACTCGAGAAATTCCTGTTGCATCTGAAAGCAGAAACTCGCCCGATTTCAACTGTATGTGCATTTTTGCCCTAGGCCATAGTAGTTATTGGTTTCGAGTATCAGACTTGCGAAAATTTTGTTGGTTTCTCAAGCTTTCCATAATTTCTAACTCCCATATCTCGCGAACGGATTGACGAACTCGAGAAATTCCTGCTGCATCTGAAAGTAGAAACTCGCCCGATTACAACGGTGTGTGTATTTTACCCCTAGGCCATTGTAGTTATTGGTTTCGTGTATCAGACTTGCGAAAATTTTGAGGGTTTCTCAACCATTCTTTAACTTCAAACCCCCATTTCTCGAGAACGGATTGACGAACTCGGGAAATTCCTGTTGTATCTGAAAGTAGAAACTCGCCCGATTACAATGGTGTGTGTACTTTTCCCCTAGGCCATTCCAGTTATTGGTTTCGAGTATCAGACTTACGAAAATTTGGATGGTTTCTCAACCATTCCTTATTCTCACACTTCCATATCTCGCGAACGGATTGTCGAACTCGGGAATTTCCTATTGCATCTGAAAGCAGAAACTCGCCCGATTACAACGATGTGTCTACTTTTCCCCTAGGCCATTCCAGTTATTGGTTTCGAGTATCAGACCAGAGAAAATTTTGATGGTTTCTCAACCATTCCTTAACTTCAAACTCCCATATCTCGCGAACGGATTGACGAACTCGAGAAATTCCGGTTGTATCTGAAAGTAGTAACTCGCCCGATTACAATGGTGTGTGTACTTTTCCCCTAGGCCATTCCAGTTATTGGTTTCGAGTATCAGACAAGCGAAAATTTTGATGGTTTCTCAACCATTCCTTAACTTCAAACTCCCATATCTCGCGAACGGATTGACGAACGCGAGAAATTCCTGTTGCATGTGAAAGTAGAATCTCGCCCGATTACAACGGTATGTGTATTTTTCCACTAGGCATTTGTAGTTATTGGTTTCGAGTATCAGACTTGCGAAAATTTTGATGGTTTCTCAACCATTCCTTAACTTCAAACTCCCGTTTCTCGCGAACGCATTGACGAACTCGAGAAATTCCTGTTGCATCTGAAAGTAGAAACTCGCCCGATTACAATGGTATGTGTACTTTTCCCCTAGGCCATTCCACTTATTGGTTTCGAGTATCAGACTTGCGAAAATTTTGATGGTTTCTCAACCATTCCTTAACTTCACACTTCCATATCTCGCGAACGGATTGACGAACTCGAGAATTTCCTATTGCATCTGAAAGCAGAAACTCGCCCGATTACAACGGTATGTGTATTTTTGCCCTTGGCCATAGTTGTTATTTGATTCGAGTATCAGACTTGCGAAAATTTTGATGGTTTCTCAAGCATTCCTTAACTTCAAACTCCCATATCTCGCGAACGGATTGACGAACTCGAGAGACTCCTGTTGCATCTGGAAGTAGAAACTCGCCCGATTACAATGGTGTGTGTACTTTTCCCCTAGGCCATTCCAGTTGTTGGTTTCGAGTATCAGACCAGCGTAAATTTTGATGGTTTCTCAACCATTCCTTAATTTCAAACTCTCATATCTCGCGAACGGATTCAGGAACTCGAGAATTTCCTATTGCATCTGAAAGCAGAAACTCGCCCGATTACAACGGTGTGTGTACTTTTCCCCTAGGGCATTCCAGTTATTGGTTTCGAGTATCAGACCAGCGAAAATTTTTATGGTTTCTCAACCATTCCTTAACTTCAAACTCCCATATCTCGCGAACGGATTGACGAACTCGAGAAATTCCGGTTGTATCTGAAAGTAGTAACTCGCCCGATTACAATGGTGTGTGTACTTTTCCCCTAGGCCATTCCAGTTATTGGTTTCGAGTATCAGACAAGCGAAAATTTTGATGGTTTCTCAACCATTCCTTAACTTCAAACTCCCATATCTCGCGAACGGATTGACGAACGCGAGAAATTCCTGTTGCATGTGAAAGTAGAATCTCGCCCGATTACAACGGTATGTGTATTTTTCCACTAGGCATTTGTAGTTATTGTTTTCGAGTATCAGACTTGCGAAAATTTTGATGGTTTCTCAACCATTCCTTAACTTCAAACTCCCATATCTCGCGAACGGATTGACGAACTCGAGAAATTCCTGCTGCATCTGAAGGTAGAAACTGGCCCGATTACAACGGTATGTGTATTTTTCCACTAGGCATTTGTAGTTATTGGTTTCGAGTATCAGACTTGCGAAAATTTTGATGGTTTCTCAACCATTCCTTAACTTCAAACTCTCGTTTCTCGCGAACGCATTGACGAACTCGAGAAATTCCTGTTGCATCTGAAAGTAGAAACTCGCCCGATTACAATGGTATGTGTACTTTTCCCCTAGGCCATTCCACTTATTGGTTTCGAGTATCAGACTTGCGAAAATTTTGATGGTTTCTCAACCATTCCCTAACTTCACACTTCCATATCTCGCGAACGGATTGACGAACTCGAAAATTTCCTATTGCATCTGAAAGCAGAAACTCGCCCGATTACAACGGTATGTGTATTTTTGCCCTAGGCCATAGTAGTTATTTGTTTCGAGTATCAGACTTGCAAAAATTTTGATGGTTCCTCAACCATTCCTTAACTTTAAGCTCCCATATCTCGCGAACGGATAGACGAATCCGACAAATTTCTGTTGCATCTGAAAGTAGAAACTCTCCCGATTACAAAGTTATGTGTACTTTTCCCCTAGGCCATTCCAGTTTTTCGTTTCGAGTATCAGAATTGCGAAAATTGTGATGGTTTCTCAACCAATCCTTAACTTCAAACACCCATATTTCGCGAACGGAATGACGAACTCGAGAAATTCCTGTTGCATCTGAAAGTGGAAACTCGCCCGATCACAATGGCGCATGTAATTTTCCCCCAGGCCATTCCAGTTATTGGTTTCGATTATCAGAATTGCGAAAATTTTGATTATTTCTCAACCATCTCTTAATTCCAAAGTCCGATATTTCGCGAACGGATTGACGAATTCGTAATATTTCTGTTGCATCTGAAAGCAGAAACTTTCCTGATTAGAACGGTACGTGCATCTTTCCCTTAGGCCATTGTAGTTATTGGTTTCGAGTATCAGACTTGCGAAAATTTTGATGGTTTTTCAACCATTCCTTAACTTCACACTCCCATATCTCGCGAACGGATTGAAGAACTCGAGAAATTCCTGTCGCGTCTGAAAGCAGAAACTCGGCCGATTACAACGGTATGTGTATTTTTGCCCTAGGCCATAGTAGTTATTGGTTTCGAGTGTCAGACTTGCGATAATTTTGATGGTTTCTCAACCATTCCTTAACTTCACACTTACATATCTCGCGAACGGATTGACGAACTCGAGAATTTCCTATTGCATCTGAAAGCAGAAACTCGCCCGGTTACAACGGTATGTGCATTTTTGCCCTAGGCCATAGTAGTTATTGGTTTCGAGTATCAGACATGCGAAAATTTTGATGGTTTCTCAACCATTCCTTAACTCCAAACTCCCATATCTCGCGAACGGATTGACGAACTCGAGAAATTCCTGTTGCATCTGAAAGCAGAAACTCGCCCGATTACAACGGTATGTGCATTTTTGCCCTAGGCCATAGTAGTTATTGGTTTCGAGTATCAGACATGCGAAAATTTCGATGGTTTCTCAAGCATTCCTTAACTTCAAACTCCCATATCACGCGAACGCATTGACGAACTCGAGAAATTCCTGTTGTATCTGAAAGTAGAAACTCGCCCGATTAGAATAGTGTGTGTACTTTTCCCCAAGGCCATCCGGTTATTGGTTTCGAGTATCAGACCTGCGAAAATTTTGATGGTTTCTCAACCATTCCTTAACTTCAAACTCCCATATCTCGCGAACGGATTGGCGAATTCGAGAAATTCCTATTGCATCTGAAAGCAGAAACTCGCCCGGTTACAAAGGTATGTGCATTTTTGCCCTAGGCCACAGTAGATATTGGTTTCGAGTATCAGACTTGTGAAAATTTCGATGGTTTCTCAACCATTCCTTAACTTCAAACTCCCATATCACGCGAACGCATTGACGAACTCGAGAAATTCCTGTTGTATCTGAAAGTAGAAACTCGCCCGATTAGAATAGTGTGTGTACTTTTCCCCTAGGCCATCCGGTTATTGGTTTCGAGTATCAGACATGCGAAAATTTTGATGGTTTCTCAGCCATTCGTTATCTTCAAACTCCCATATCTCGCGAACGGATTGACGTACTCGAGAAATTCCTGTTGCATCTGAAAGTAGAAACTAGCCCGATTACAATGGTGTGTGTACTTTTCCCCTAGGCCATTCCAGTTATTGGTTTCGAGTATCAGACCTGCGAAAATTTTGATGGTTTCTCAACCATTCCTTAACTTCAAACTCCCATATCTCGCGAACGGATTGGCGAATTCGAGAAATTCCTTTTGCATCTGAAAGTAGAAACTCGCCCGATTACAACGGTATGTGTATTTTTCCCCTAGGCCAATGTAGTTATTGGTTTCGAGTATCAGACTTGCGAAAATTTTGATGGTTTCTAAACCATTCCTTAACTTCAAACTCCCATTTCTCGCGAACGGATTGACGAACTCGAGAAATTCCTGTTGCATCTGAAAGTAGAAACTCGCCCGATTACAATGGTATGTGTACTTTTCCCCTAGGCCATTCCAGTTATTGGTTTCGAGTATCAGACTTGAGATAATTTTGATGGTTTCTCAACCATTCCTTAACTTCAAACTCCCATATCTCGCGAACGGATTGACGAACTCGAGAAATTCCTGTTGCATCTGAAAGTAGAAACTAGCCCGATTACAATGGTGTGTGTACTTTTCCCCTAGGCCATTCCAGTTATTGGTTTCGAGTATCAGACCTGCGAAAATTTTGATGGTTTCTCAACCATTCCTTAACTTCAAACTCCCATATCTCGCGAACGGATTGGCGAATTCGAGAAATTCCTATTGCATCTGAAAGCAGAAACTCGCCCGGTTACAACGGTATGTGCATTTTTGCCCCGGGCCATAGTAGTTATTGGTTTCGAGTATCAGACATGCGAAAATTTTGATGGTTTCTCAACCATTCCTTAACTCCAAACCCCCATTTCTCGCGAACGGATTGACGAACTCGAGAAATTCCTATTGCATCTGAAAGTAGAAACTCGCCCGATTACAACGGTGTGTGTATTTTTCCCCTAGGCCAATGTAGTTATTGGTTTCGAGTATCAGACTTGCGAAAATTTTGATGGTTTCTAAACTATTCCTTAACTTCAAACTCCCATTTCTCGCGAACGGATTGACGAACTCGAGAAATTCCTGTTGCATCTGAAAGTAGAAACTCGCCCGATTACAATGGTATGTGTACTTTTCCCCTAGGCCATTCCAGTTATTGGTTTCGAGTATCAGACTTGAGATAATTTTGATGGTTTCTCAACCATTCCTTAACTTCAAACGCCAATATCTCGAGAACGGATTGACGAACTCGAGAAATTCCTGTTGCATCTGAAAGTAGAAACTCGCCCGATTACAAAGATATGTGTATTTTTCCCCTAGGCCATTGTAGTTATTTGTTTCGGGTATCAGACTTGCGAAAATTTTGATGGTTTCTCAACCATTCCGTACCTTCAAACTCCCATATCTCGCGAACGGATTGATGAACTCGAGAAATTCCTGTTGCATCTGAAAGTAGAAACTCGCCCGATTACAATGGTATGTGTACTTTTCCCCTAGGCCATTCCAGTTATTGGTTTCGAGTATCAGACCCGCGAAAATTTTGATGGTTTCTCAACCATTCCTTAATTTCAAACTCCCATATCTCGCGAACGGATTGATGAACTCGAGAAATTCCTGTTGCATCTGAAAGTAGAAACTCGCCCGATTACAATGGTATGTGTACTTTTCCCCTAGGCCATTCCAGTTATTGGTTTCGAGTATCAGACTTGCGAAAATTTTAATGGTCTCTCAACCATTCTTTAACTTCAAACTCCCATATCTCGCGAACGGATTGACGAACTCGAGAAATTCCTGATGCATGTGAAAGTAGAAAGTCGCCCGATTACAACGGTATTTGTATTTTTCTACTAGGCCATTCCAGTTGTTGGTTTCGAGTATCAGACCAGCGAAAATTTTGATGGTTCCTCAAATATTCCTCAACTTCAAACTTCCATATCTCGCGAACGGATTGACGAACTCGAGAATTTCCTATTGCATCTGAATGCAGAATCTCGCCCGATTACAACGGTATGTGTATTTTTGCCCTAGGCCATAGTAGTTGGTTTCGAGTATCAGACCAGCGAAAATTTTGATGGTTTCTCATGTATTCCTTAACTTCAAACTTCCATATCTCGCGAACGGATTGACGAACTCGAGAACTTCCTATTGCATCTGAAAGCAGAAACTCGCCCGATTACAACGGTATGTGCATTTTTGCCCTAGGCCATAGTAGTTATTGGTTTCGAGTATCAGACTTGCGAAAATTTTGATGGTTTCTCAACCATTCCTTAACTTCAAACTCCCATATCTCGCGAACGGATTGACGAACTCGAGAAATTCCTGTTGCATCTGAAAGTAGAAACTCGCCCGATTACAAAGATATGTGTATTTTTCCCCTAGGCCATAGTAGTTGGTTTCGAGTATCAGACCAGCGAAAATTTTGATGGTTTCTCAACGATTCCTTAACTTCAAACTCCCATTTCTCGCGAACGGATTGACGAACACGAGAAATTCCTGTTGCATCTGAAAGTAGAAACTCGCCCGATTCGAACGGTAAGTGTATTTTTCTCCTAGGCCATTCCAGTTGTTGGTTTCGAGTATCAGACCAGCGAAAATTTTGATGTTTTCTCAACCATTCCTTAACTTCAAACTCCCATATCTCGCGAACGGATTGACGAACTCGAGAAATTCCTGTTGCATCTGAAAGTAGAAACTCGCCCGATTACAACGGTATGTGTATTTTTCCCCTACGCCATTGTAGTTATTGGTTTCGAGTATCAGACTTGCGAATATTTTGATGGTTTCTCAATCATTCCTTAACTTCAAACATCCATATCTCGCGAACGGATTGACGAACTCGAGAAATTCCTCCTGCATCTGAAAGTAGAAACTCGCCCGATTACAAAGGTATGTGCATTTCTCTCCTATGCCTTTGTAGTTATTGGTTTCGAGTATCAGAATTGCGAAAATTTTGATGGTTTCTCAACCATTCCTTAACTTCAAACTCCCATATCTCGCGAACGGATTAACGAACTCGAGAAATTCCTGTTGCATCTGAAAGTAGAAACTCTCCCAATTACAACGGTATGTGTGGTTTTCCCCTGGGCCATTGTATTATAGGTATTGGTTTCGAGTATCAGACTTGCGAAAATTTTGATGGTTTCTCAACCATTCCGTACCTTCAAACTCCCATATCTCGCGAACGGATTGATGAACTCGAGAAATTCCTGTTGCATCTGAAAGTAGAAACTCGCCCGATTACAATGGTGTGTGTACTTTTCCCCTAGGCCATGCCTGTTATTGGTTTCGAGTATCAGACCAGCGAATATTTTGATGGTTTCTCAATCATTCCTTAACTTCAAACTTCCATATCTCGCGAACGGATTGACGAACTCGAGAAATTCCTGTTGCATCTGAAAGTAGAAACTCTCCCAATTACAACGGTATGTGTATTTTTGCCCTAGGCCATAGTAGTTGTTGGTTTCGAGTATCAGACCAGCGAAAATTTTGATGGTTTCTCATGTATTCCTTAACTTCAAACTTCCATATCTCGCGAACGGATTGACGAACTCGAGAATTTCCTATTGCATCTGAAAGCAGAAACTCGCCCGATTACAACGGTATGTGTATTTTTGCCCTAGGTCATAGTAGTTATTCGATTCGAGTATCAGACTTGCGAAAATTTTGATGATTTCTCAACCTTTCCTTAACTTCAAACTGCCATATCTCGCGAACGCATTGACGAACTCGAGAAATTCCTGTTGCATGTGAAAGTAGAATCTCGCCCGATTACAATGGTATGTGTATTTTTCCCCTAGGCCTTTGTATTTATTGGTTTCGAGTATCAGACTTGCGAAAAAGTTTGATGGGTTCTCTATCATTCCTTAACTTCAAACTTCCATATCTCGCGAACGGATTGACGAACTCGAGAATTTCCTATTGCATCTGAAAGTAGAAACTCGCCCGATTACAACGGTATGTGTATTTTTCCCCTACGCCATTGTAGTTATTGGTTTCGAGTATCAGACTTGCGAAAAAGTTTGATGGGTTCTCTATCATTCCTTAACTTCAAACTTCCATATCTCGAGAACGGATTGACGAACTCGAGAATTTCCTATTGCATCTGAAAGGAGAAACTCGCCCGATTATAACGGTATGTGTATTTTTGCCCTTGGCCATAGTTGTTATTGTATTCGAGTATCAGACTTGCGAAAATTTTGATGGTTTCTCAAGCATTCCTTAACTTCAAACTCCCATATCTCGCGCACGGATTGACGAACTCGAGAAACTCCTGTTGCATCTGAAAGTGGAAACTCGCCCGATTACAATGGTGTGTGTACTTTTCCCCTAGACCATTCCAGTTATTGGTTTCGAGTATCAGACTTTCGAAAATTTTGATGGTTTCTCAACCATTCCGTAACTTCACACTTCCATATCTCGCGAACGGATTGACGAACTCGAGAATTACCTATTGCATCTGAAAGCAGAAACTCGCCCGATTACAACGGTATGCGCATTTTTGCCCTAGGCCATAGGAGTTATTGGTTTCGAGTATCAGACTTGCGAAAATTTTGATGGTTTCTCAACCATTCCGTACCTTCAAACTCCCATATCTCGCGAACGGATTGATGAACTCGAGAAATTCCTGTTCCATCTGAAGGTAGAAACTCGCCCGATTACAACGGTATGTGTATTTTTGCCATAGGCCGTTGTAGTTATTGGTTTCGAGTATCAGACTTGCGAAAATTTTGATGGTTTCTCAACCATTCCTTAACTTCAAACTCCCATATCTCGCGAACGGATTAACGAACTCGAGAAATTCCTGTTGCATCTGAAAGTAGAAACTCTCCCAATTACAACGGTATGTGTGTTTTTCCCCTGGGCCATTGTAGTTATTGGTTTCGAGTATCAGACTTGCGAAAATTTTGATGGTTTCTCAACCATTCCTTAACTTCAAACTCCCATATCCCGCGAACGGATTGACGAACTCGAGAAATTCCTGTTGCATGTGAAAGTAGAAATTCACCCGATTACAACGGTATGTGTATTTTTCCCCTACGCCATTGTAGTTATTGGTTTCGAGTATCAGAATTGCGAAAATTTTGATGGTTTCTCAACCATTCCGTACCTTCAAACTCCCATATCTCGCGAACGGATGGATGAACTCGAGAAATTCCTGTTCCATCTGAAGGTAGAAACTCGCCCGATTACAACGGTATGTGTATTTTTGCCATAGGCCGTTGTAGTTATTGGTTTCGAGTATCAGACTTGCGAAAATTTTGATGGTTTCTCAACCATTCCTTAACTTCAAACTCCCATATCTCGCGAACGGATTAACGAACTCGAGAAATTCCTGTTGCATCTGAAAGTAGAAACTCTCCCAATTACAACGGTATGTGTGTTTTTCCCCTGGGCCATTGTAGTTATTGGTTTCGAGTATCAGACTTGCGAAAATTTTGATGGTTTCTCAACCATTCCTTAACTTCAAACTCCCATATCCCGCGAACGGATTGACGAACTCGAGAAATTCCTGTTGCATGTGAAAGTAGAAATTCACCCGATTACAACGGTATGTGTATTTTTCCCCTACGCCATTGTAGTTATTGGTTTCGAGTATCAGAATTGCGAAAATTTTGATGGTTTCTCAACCATTCCGTACCTTCAAACTCCCATATCTCGCGAACGGATTGATGAACTCGAGAAATTCCTGTTGCATCTGAAAGTAGAAACTCGCCCGATTACAATGGTGTGTGTACTTTTCCCCTAGGCCATGCCTGTTATTGGTTTCGAGTATCAGACCAGCGATTATTTTGATGGTTTCTCAATCATTCCTTAACTTCAAACTTCCATATCTCGCGAACGGATTGACGAACTCGAGAAATTCCTGTTGCATCTGAAAGTAGAAACTCGACCGATTACAAAGGTATGTGCATTTCTCCCCTATGCCTTTGTAGTTATTGGTTTCGAGTATCAGACTTGCGAAAATTTTGATGGTTTCTCAATCATTCCTTAACTTCAAACTTCCATATCTCGCGAACGGATTGACGAACTCGAGAATTTCCTATTGCATCTGAAAGCAGAAACTCGCCCGATTATAACGGTATGTTTATTTTTGCCCTTGGCCATAGTTGTTATTGGATTCGAGTATCAGACTTGCGAAAATTTTGATGGTTTCTCAAGCATTCCTTAACTTCAAACTCCCATGTCTCGCGAACGGATTGACGAACTCGAGAAATTCCTGTTGCATCTGAAAGTAGAAACTCGCCCGATTACAATGGTATTTGTATTTTTCCCCTAGGCCATTGTAGTTATTGGTTTCGGGTATCAGACTTGCGAAAATTTTGATGGTTTGTCAACGATTCCTTAACTTCAAACTCCAATTTCTCGCGAACGGATTGACGAACTCGAGAAATTCCTGTTGCATCTGAAAGTAGAAACTCGCCCGATTACAAAGATATGTGTATTTTTGCCATAGGCCGTTGTAGTTATTGGTTTCGAGTATCAGACTTGCGAAAATTTTGATGGTTTCTCAACCATTCCGTACCTTCAAACTCCCGTATCTCGCGAACGGATTGATGAACTCGAGAAATTCCTGTTCCGTCTGAAAGTAGAAACTCGCCCGATTACAACGGGATGTGTATTTTTGCCATAGGCCGTTGTAGTTATTGGTTTCGAGTATCAGACTTGCGAAAATTTTGATGGTTTCTCAACCATTCCTTAACTTCAAACTCCCATATCTCGCGAACGGATTGACGAACTCGAGAAATTCCTGTTGCATCTGAAAGTAGAAACTCGCCCGATTACAACGGTATGTGTATTTTTCCCCTACGCCATTGTAGTTATTGGTTTCGAGTATCAGACTTGCGAATATTTTGATGGTTTCTCAATCATTCCTTAACTTCAAACTTCCATATCTCGCGAACGGATTGACGAACTCCAGAAATTCCTCCTGCATCTGAAAGTAGAAACTCGCCCGATTACAAAGGTATGTGCATTTCTCTCCTATGCCTTTGTAGTTATTGGTTTCGAGTATCAGAATTGCGAAAATTTTGATGGTTTCTCAACCATTCCTTAACTTCAAACTCCCATATCTCGCGAACGGATTAACGAACTCGAGAAATTCCTGTTGCATCTGAAAGTAGAAACTCTCCCAATTACAACGGTATGTGTGGTTTTCCCCTGGGCCATTGTATTATAGGTATTGGTTTCGAGTATCAGACTTGCGAAAATTTTGATGGTTTCTCAACCATTCCGTACCTTCAAACTCCCATATCTCGCGAACGGATTGATGAACTCGAGAAATTCCTGTTGCATCTGAAAGTAGAAACTCGCCCGATTACAATGGTGTGTGTACTTTTCCCCTAGGCCATGCCTGTTATTGGTTTCGAGTATCAGACCAGCGAATATTTTGATGGTTTCTCAATCATTCCTTAACTTCAAACTTCCATATCTCGCGAACGGATTGACGAACTCGAGAATTTCCTATTGCATCTGAAAGCAGAAACTCGCCCGATTATAACGGTATGTGTATTTTTCCCCTAGGCCATTGTAGTTATTGGTTTCGGGTATCAGACTTGCGAAAATTTTGATGGTTTCTCAACGATTCCTTAACTTCAAACTCCAATTTCTCGCGAACGGATTGACGAACTCCAGAAATTCCTGTTGCATCTGAAAGTAGAAACTCGCCCGATTACAATGGTATGTGTACTTTTCCCCTACGCCATTGTAGTTATTGGTTTCGAGTATCAGACCAGCGATTATTTTGATGGTTTCTCAATCATTCCTTAACTTCAAACTTCCATATCTCGCGAACGGATTGACGAACTCGAGAAATTCCTGTTGCATCTGAAAGTAGAAACTCGACCGATTACAAAGGTATGTGCATTTCTCCCCTATGCCTTTGTAGTTATTGGTTTCGAGTATCAGACTTGCGAAAATTTTGATGGTTTCTCAATCATTCCTTAACTTCAAACTTCCATATCTCGCGAACGGATTGACGAACTCGAGAATTTCCTATTGCATCTGAAAGCAGAAACTCGCCCGATTATAACGGTATGTTTATTTTTGCCCTTGGCCATAGTTGTTATTGGATTCGAGTATCAGACTTGCGAAAATTTTGATGGTTTCTCAAGCATTCCTTAACTTCAAACTCCCATGTCTCGCGAACGGATTGACGAACTCGAGAAATTCCTGTTGCATCTGAAAGTAGAAACTCGCCCGATTACAATGGTATTTGTATTTTTCCCCTAGGCCATTGTAGTTATTGGTTTCGGGTATCAGACTTGCGAAAATTTTGATGGTTTGTCAACGATTCCTTAACTTCAAACTCCAATTTCTCGCGAACGGATTGACGAACTCGAGAAATTCCTGTTGCATCTGAAAGTAGAAACTCGCCCGATTACAAAGATATGTGTATTTTTGCCATAGGCAGTTGTAGTTATTGGTTTCGAGTATCAGACTTGCGAAAATTTTGATGGTTTCTCAACCATTCCGTACCTTCAAACTCCCGTATCTCGCGAACGGATTGATGAACTCGAGAAATTCCTGTTCCGTCTGAAAGTAGAAACTCGCCCGATTACATCGGTATGTGTATTTTTGCCATAGGCCGTTGTAGTTATTGGTTTCGAGTATCAGACTTGCGAAAATTTTGATGGTTTCTCAACCATTCCTTAACTTCAAACTCCCATATCTCGCGAACGGATTGACGAACTCGAGAAATTCCTGTTGCATCTGAAAGTAGAAACTCGCCCGATTACAACGGTATGTGTATTTTTCCCCTACGCCATTGTAGTTATTGGTTTCGAGTATCAGACTTGCGAATATTTTGATGGTTTCTCAATCATTCCTTAACTTCAAACTTCCATATCTCGCGAACGGATTGACGAACTCGAGAAATTCCTCCTGCATCTGAAAGTAGAAACTCGCCCGATTACAAAGGTATGTGCATTTCTCTCCTATGCCTTTGTAGTTATTGGTTTCGAGTATCAGAATTGCGAAAATTTTGATGGTTTCTCAACCATTCCTTAACTTCAAACTCCCATATCTCGCGAACAGATTAACGAACTCGAGAAATTCCTGTTGCATCTGAAAGTAGAAACTCTCCCAATTACAACGGTATGTGTGGTTTTCCCCTGGGCCATTGTATTATAGGTATTGGTTTCGAGTATCAGACTTGCGAAAATTTTGATGGTTTCTCAACCATTCCGTACCTTCAAACTCCCATATCTCGCGAACGGATTGATGAACTCGAGAAATTCCTGTTGCATCTGAAAGTAGAAACTCGCCCGATTACAATGGTGTGTGTACTTTTCCCCTAGGCCATGCCTGTTATTGGTTTCGAGTATCAGACCAGCGAATATTTTGATGGTTTCTCAATCATTCCTTAACTTCAAACTTCCATATCTCGCGAACGGATTGACGAACTCGAGAATTTCCTATTGCATCTGAAAGCAGAAACTCGCCCGATTATAACGGTATGTGTATTTTTCCCCTAGGCCATTGTAGTTATTGGTTTCGGGTATCAGACTTGCGAAAATTTTGATGGTTTCTCAACGATTCCTTAACTTCAAACTCCAATTTCTCGCGAACGGATTGACGAACTCGAGAAATTCCTGTTGCATCTGAAAGTAGAAACTCGCCCGATTACAATGGTATGTGTACTTTTCCCCTAGGCCATTCCAGTTACTGGTTTCGAGTATCAGACCAGCGAAAATTTTGATGGTTTCTCAACCATTCCTTAACTTCAAACTCCCATATCCCGCGAACGGATTGACGAACTCGAGAAATTCCTGTAGCATGTGAAAGTAGAAAGTCGCCCGATTACAACGGTATGTGTATTTTATTCCTAGGCCTTTGTAGTTATTGGTTTCGAGTATCAGACTTGCGAAAATTTTAATGGTTTCTCAACCATTCCTTAACTTGAAACTCCCATATCTCGCGAACGGATTGACGAACTCGAGAAATTCCTGTTGCATCTGAAAGTAGAAACTCGCCCGATTACAAAGATATGTGTATTTTTCCCCTAGGCCATAGTAGTTGTTGGTTTCGAGTATCAGACCAGCGAAAATTTTGATGGTTTCTCATGTATTCCTTAACTTCAAACTCCAATTTCTCGCGAACGGATTGACGAACTCGAGAATTTCCTATTGCATCGGAAAGCAGAAACTCGGCCGATTACATCGGTATGTGTATTTTTGCCCTAGGCCATAGTAGTTATTCGATTCGAGTATCAGACTTGCGAAAATTTTGATGATTTCTCAACCATTCCTTAACTTCAAACTCCCATATCTCGCGAACGGATTGACGAACTCGAGAAATTCCTGTTGCATCTGAAAGTAGAAACTCGCCCGATTACATAGATATGTGTATTTTTCCCCTAGGACATTGTAGTTATTGGTTTCGGGTATCAGACTTGCGAAAATTTTGATGGTTTCTCAACGATTCCTTAACTTCAAACTCCAATTTCTCGCGAACGGATTGACGAACTCGAGAAATTCCTGTTGCATCTGAAAGTAGAAACTCGCCCGATTACAATGGTATGTGTACTTTACCCCTAGGCCATTCCAGTTATTGGTTTCGAGTATCAGACCAGCGAAAATTTTGATGGTTTCTCAACCATTCCTTAACTTCAAACTCCCATATCCCGCGAACGGATTGACGAACTCGAGAAATTCCTGTTGCATGTGAAAGTAGAAAGTCGCCCGATTACAACGGTATGCGTATTTTTCCCCTAGGCATTTGTAGTTATTGGTTTCGAGTATCAGACTTGCGAAAATTTTGATGGTTTCTCAACCATTCCTTAACTTCAAACTCCCATATCTCGCGAACGGATTGACGAACTCGAGAAATTCCTGTTGCATCTGAAAGTAGAAACTCGCCCGATTACAAAGATATGTATATTTTTCCCCTAGGCCATTGTAGTTATTGGTTTCGGGTATCAGACTTGCGAAAATTTTGGTGGTTTCTCAACGATTCCTTAACTTCAAACTCCCATATCTCGCGAACGGATTGACGAACTCGAGAAATTCCTGTTGCATCTGAAAGTAGAAACTCGCCCGATTACAAAGATATGTGTATTTTTCCCCAAGGCCATAGTAGTTGGTTTCAAGTATCAGACCAGCGAAAATTTTGATGGTTACTCATGTTTTCCTTAACTTCAAACTTCCATATCTCGCGAACGGATTGACGAACTCGAGAATTTCCTATTGCATCTGAAAGCAGAAACTCGCCCGATTACAACGGTATGTGTATTTTTGCCCTAGGTCATAGTAGTTATTCGATTCGAGTATCAGACTTGCGAAAATTTTGATGATTTCTCAACCTTTCCTTAACTTCAAACTGCCATATCTCGCGAACGCATTGACGAACTCGAGAAATTCCTGTTGCATGTGAAAGTAGAATCTCGCCCGATTACAATGGTATGTGTATTTTTCCCCTAGGCATTTGTAGTTATTGGTTTCGAGTATCAGACTTGTGAAAATTTTGATGGTTTCTCAACCATTCCGTACCTTCAAACTCCCATTTCTCGCGAACGGATTGACGAACTCGAGAAATTCCTGTTGCATCTGAAAGTAGAAACTCGCCTGATTACAAAGGTATGTGCATTTTTGCCCTAGGCCATAGGAGTTATTGGTTTCAAGTATCAGACTTGCGAAAATTTTGATGGTTTCTCAACCATTCCGTACCTTCAAACTCCCATATCTCGCGAACGGATTGATGAACTCGAGAAATTCCTGTTGCATCTGAAAGTAGAAACTCGCCCGATTACAATGGTGTGTGTACTTTTCCCCTAGGCCATGCCTGTTATTGGTTTCGAGTATCATACCAGCGAATATTTTGATGGTTTCTCAATCATTCCTTAACTTCAAACTTCCATATCTCGCGAACGGATTGACGAACTCGAAAAATTCCTGTTGCATCTGAAAGTAGAAACTCGCCCGATTACAAAGGTATGTGAATTTCTCCCCTATGCCCTTGTAGTTATTGGTTTCGAGTATCAGACTTGCGAAAATTTTGATGGTTTCTCAATCATTCCTTAGCTTCAGACTTCCATATCTCGCGAACGGATTGATGAACTCGAGAAATTCCTGTTGCATCTGAAAGTAGAAACTCGCCCGATTACAAAGGTATGTGCATTTCTCCCCTATGCCTTTGTAGTTATTGGTTTCGAGTATCAGACTTGCGAAAATTTTGATGGTTTCTCAATCATTCCTTAACTTCAAACTTCCATATCTCGCGAACGGATTGACGAACTCGAGAATTTACTATTGCATCTGAAAGTAGAAACTCGCCCGATTATAACGGTATGTTTATTTTTGCCCTTGGCAATAGTTGTTATTGGATTCGAGTATCAGACTTGCGAAAATTTTGATGGTTTCTCAAGCATTCCTTAACTTCAAACTCCCATATCTCGCGAACGGGTTGACGAACTCGAGAAACACCTGTTGCATCTGAAAGTGGAAACTCGCCCGATTACAAATGTATTTGTATTTTTCCCCTATGCCTTTGTAGATATTGGTTTCGAGTATCAGACTTGCGAACATTTTGATGGTTTCTCAACCATTCCTTAACTTCAAACTCCCATTTCTCGAGAACGGATTGACGAACTCGAGAAATTCCTGTTGCATCTGAAAGCAGAAACTCGCCCGATTACAATGGTATGTGTATTTTTCCCCTAGGCCATTCCAGTTACTGGTTTCGAGTATCAGACCAGCGAAAATTTTGATGGTTTCTCAACCATTCCTTAACTTCAAACTCCCATATCCCGCGAACGGATTGACGAACTCGAGAAATTCCTGTTGCATCTGAAAGTAGAAACTCGCCCGATTACAATGATATGTGTATTTTTCCCCTAGGCCATTGTAGTTATTGGTTTCGAGTATCAGACTTGCGAAAATTTTGATGGTTTCTCAACCATTCCTTAACTTCAAACTCCCATTTCTCGCGAACGGATTGACGAAATCGAGAATTTCCTATTGCATCTGAATGCAGAAACTCGCCCGATCACAACGGTATGTTTATTCTTGCCCTAGGCCATAGTAGTTGTTGGTTTCGAGTATCAGACCAGCGAAAATTTTGATGGTTTCTCATGTATTCCTTAACTTCAAACTTCCATATCTCGCGAACGGATTGACGAACTCGAGAATTTCCTATTGCATCTGAAAGCAGAAACTCGCCCGATTACAACAGTATGTGTATTTTTGCCCTAGGCCATAGTAGTTATAGGATTCGAGTATCAGACTTGTGAAAATTTTGATGATTTCTCAACCATTCCTTAACTTCAAACTGCCATATCTCGCGAACGCATTGACGAACTCGAGAAATTCCTGTTGCATGTGAAAGTAGAATCTCGCCCGATTACAATGGTATGTGTATTTTTCCCCAAGGCCATTGTAGTTATTGGTTTCGTGTATCAGACTTGCGAAAATTTTGATGGTTTCTCAACCATTCCTTAACTTCAAACTCCCATATCTCGCGAACTGATTGACGAACTCGAGAAATTCCTGTTGCATCTGAAAGCAGAAACTCGCCCGATTACAACGGTATGTGCATTTTTGCACTGGGCCATAGGAGTTATTGGTTTCGAGTATCAGACTTGCGAAAATTTTGATGGTTCCTCAACCATTCCGTAACTTCAAACTCCCATATCTCGCGAACGGATTGACGAACTCGAGAAATTCCTGTTACATCTGAAAGTAGAAACTCGCCCGATTACAATGGTATGTGTACTTTTCCCCTAGGCCATGCCTGTTATTGGTTTCGAGTATCAGACCAGCGAATATTTTGATGGTTCCTCTATCATTCCTTAACTTCAAACTTCCATACCTCGCGAACGGATTGACGAACTCGAGAATTTCCTATTGCATCTGAAAGCAGAAACTCGCCCGATTATAACGGTATGTGTATTTTTGCCCTAGGCCATTGTAGTTATTGGTTTCGAGTATCAGACTTGCGAAAATTTTGATGGTTTCTCAATCATTCCTTAACTTCAAACTTCCATATCTCGCGAACGGATTGACGAACTCGAGAATTTACTATTGCATCTGAAAGTAGAAACTCGCCGGATTATAACGGTATGTTTATTTTTGCCCTTGGCAATAGTTGTTATTGGATTCGAGTATCAGACTTGCGAACATTTTGATGGTTTCTCAACCATTCCTTAACTTCAAACTCCCATTTCTCGCGAACGGATTGACGAACTCGAGAAATTCCTGTTGCATCTGAAAGCAGAAACTCGCCCGATTACAATGGTATGTGTATTTTTCCCCTAGGCCATTCCAGTTACTGGTTTCGAGTATCAGACCAGCGAAAATTTTGATGGTTTCTCAACCATTCCTTAACTTCAAACTCCCATATCCCGCGAACGGATTGACGAACTCGAGAAATTCCTGTTGCATCTGAAAGTAGAAACTCGCCCGATTACAATGATATGTGTATTTTTCCCCTAGGCCATTGTAGTTATTGGTTTCGAGTATCAGACTTGCGAAAATTTTGATGGTTTCTCAACCATTCCTTAACTTCAAACTCCCATTTCTCGCGAACGGATTGACGAAATCGAGAATTTCCTATTGCATCTGAATGCAGAAACTCGCCCGATCACAACGGTATGTTTATTTTTGCCCTAGGCCATAGTAGTTGTTGGTTTCGAGTATCAGACCAGCGAAAATTTTGATGGTTTCTCATGTATTCCTTAACTTCAAACTTCCATATCTCGCGAACGGATTGACGAACTCGAGAATTTCCTATTGCATCTGAAAGCAGAAACTCGCCCGATTACAACAGTATGTGTATTTTTGCCCTAGGCCATAGTAGTTATTGGATTCGAGTATCAGACTTGTGAAAATTTTGATGATTTCTCAACCATTCCTTAACTTCAAACTGCCATATCTCGCGAACGCATTGACGAACTCGAGAAATTCCTGTTGCATGTGAAAGTAGAATCTCGCCCGATTACAATGGTATGTGTATTTTTCCCCAAGGCCATTGTAGTTATTGGTTTCGTGTATCAGACTTGCGAAAATTTTGATGGTTTCTCAACCATTCCTTAAATTCAAACTCCCATATCTCGCGAACTGATTGACGAACTCGAGAAATTCCTGTTGCATCTGAAAGCAGAAACTCGCTCGATTACAACGGTATGTGCATTTTTGCACTGGGCCATAGGAGTTATTGGTTTCGAGTATCAGACTTGCGAAAATTTTGATGGTTCCTCAACCATTCCGTAACTTCAAACTCCCATATCTCGCGAACGGATTGACGAACTCGAGATATTCCTGTTACATCTGAAAGTAGAAACTCGCACGATTACAATGGTATGTGTACTTTTCCCCTAGGCCATTCCAGTTGCTGGTTTCGAGTATCAGACCAGCGAAAATTTTGATGGTTTCTCAAGCATTCCTTAACTTCAAACTCCCATATCTCGCGAACGGATTGACGAACTCGAGAAATTCCTGTTGCATCTGAAAGTAGAGACTCGCCCGATTACAAAGATATGTGTACTTTTCCCCTTGGCCATTCCAGTTATTGGTTTCGAGTATCAGACATGCGAAAATTTTGATGGTTTCTCAACCATTCCTTAACTTCACACTTCCATATCTCGCGAACGCATTGACGAACTCGAGAATTTCCTGTTGCATGTGAAAGTAGAATCTCGCCCGATTACAATGGTATGTGTATTTTTCCCCTAGGCATACGTAGTTATTGGTTTCGGGTATCAGACTTGCGAAAATTTTGATGGTTCCTCAACCATTCCTTAACTTCAAACTCCCATTTCTCGCGAACGGATTGACGAACTCGAGAAATTCCTGTCGCATCTGAAAGTAGAAACTCGCCTGATTACAATGGTATGTGTACTTTTCCCCTAGGCCATTCCAGTTATTGGTTTCGAGTATCAGACCAGCGAAAATTTTGATGGTTCCTCAACCATTCCTTAACTTCAAACTCCCATATCCCGCGAACGGATTGACCAACACGAGAAATTCCTGTTGCATGTGAAACTAGAAAGTCGCCCGATTAGAACGGTATGTGTATTTTTCTCCTAGGCCATTCCAGTTGTTGGTTTCGAGTATCAGACCAGCGAAAATTTTGATGGTTTCTCAATCATTCCTTAACTTCAAACTTCCATATCTCGCGAACGGATTGACGATCTCGAGAATTTACTATTGCACCTGAAAGCAGAAACTCGCCCGATTACAATGGTATGTGTATTTTTCCCCTAGGCCATTCCAGTTACTGGTTTCGAGTATCAGACCAGCGAAAATTTTGATGGTTTCTCAACCATTCCTTAACTTCAAACTCCCATATCCCGCGAACGGATTGACGAACTCGAGAAATTCCTGTTGCATATGAAAGTAGAAAGTCGCCCAATTACAACGGTATGTGTATTTTTCTCCTAGGCCATTCCAGTTGTTGGTTTCGAGTATCAGACCAGCGAAAATTTTGACGGTTCCTCAAGCATTCCTTAATTTCAGACTTCCATATCTCGCGAACGGATTGACGAACTCGAGAATTTCCTATTGCATCTGAATGCAGAAACTCGCCCGATTACAACGGTATGTGTATTTTTGCCCTAGGCCATAGTAGTTGTTGGTTTCGAGTATCAGACCAGCGAAAATTTTGATGGTTTCTCATGTATTCCTTAACTTCAAACTTCCATATCTCGCGAACGGATTGACGAACTCGAGAAATTCCTGTTGCATCTGAAAGCAGAGACTCGCCCGATTACAACGGTGTGTGTACTTTTCCCCTAGGCCATTCCAGTTGTTGGTTTCGAGTATCAGACCAGCGAAAATTTTGATGGTTTCTCAACCATTCCTTAACTTCACACTTCCATATTTCGCGAACGGATTGACGAACTCGAGAATTTCCTATTGCATCTGGAAGCAGAAACTCGCCCGATTACAACGGTATGTGTATTTTTCCCCTAGACCGTTGTAGTTATTGGATTCGCGTATCAGACTTGCGAAAATTTTGATGATTTCTCAACCATTCCTTAACTTCAAACTCCCATATCTGGCGTACGGATTGACGAACTCGAGAAATTCCTGTTGCATCTGAAAGCAGAAACTCGCCCGATTACAACGGTGTGTGTACTTTTCCCCTAGGCCATTCCAGTTGTTGGTTTCGAGTATCAGACCAGCGAAAATTTTGATGGTTTCTCAAGCATTCCTTAACTTCAAACTCCCATATCTCGCGCACGGATTGACGAACTCGAGAAATTCCTGTTGCATCTGAAAGTAGAGACTCGCCCGATTACAAAGATATGTGTACTTTTCCCCTTGGCCATTCCAGTTATTGGTTTCGAGTATCAGACTTGCGAAAATTTTGATGGTTTCTCAACCATTCCTTAACTTCACACTTCCATATCTCGCGAACGCATTGACGAACTCGAGAATTTCCTGTTGCATGTGAAAGTAGAATCTCGACCGATTACAATGGTATGTGTATTTTTCCCCTAGGCATACGTAGTTATTGGTTTCGGGTATCAGACTTGCGAAAATTTTGATGGTTCCTCAACCATTCCTTAACTTCAAACTCCCATTTCTCGCGAACGGATTGACGAACTCGAGAAATTCCTGTCGCATCTGAAAGTAGAAACTCGCCTGATTACAATGGTATGTGTACTTTTCCCCTAGGCCATTCCAGTTATTGGTTTCGAGTATCAGACCAGCGAAAATTTTGATGGTTCCTCAACCATTCCTTAACTTCAAACTCCCATATCCCGCGAACGGATTGACCAACACGAGAAATTCCTGTTGCATGTGAAACTAGAAAGTCGCCCGATTAGAACGGTATGTGTATTTTTCTCCTAGGCCATTCCAGTTGTTGGTTTCGAGTATCAGACCAGCGAAAATTTTGATGTTTTCTCAAGCATTCCTTAACTTCAAACTTCCATATCTCGCGAACGGACTGACGAACTCGAGAATTTCCTATTGCATCTGAATGCAGAAACTCGCCCGATCACAACGGTATGTGTATTTTTGCCCTAGGCCACAGTAGTTGTTGGTTTCGAGGATCAGACCAGCGAAAATTTTGATGGTTTCTCATGTATTCCTTAACTTCAAGCTTCCATATCTCGCGAACGGATTGACGAACTCGAGAATTTCCTATTGCTTCTGAAAGCAGAAACTCGGCCGATTACAACGGTATGTGTATTTTTGCCCTAGGCCATAGTAGTTATTGGATTCGAGTATCAGACTTGCGAAAATTTTGATGATTTCTCAACCATTCCTTAACTTCAAACTGCCATATCTCGCGAACGCATTGACGAACTCGAGAAATTCCTATGCATATGAAAGTAGAATCTCGCCCGATTACAATGGTATGTGTATTTTTCCCCTAGGCATTTGTAGTTATTGGTTTCGAGTTTCAGACTTGCGAAAATTTTGATGGTTTCTCAACCATTCCTTAACTTCAAACTCTCATATCTCGCGAACGGATTGACGAACTCGAGAAATTCCTGTTGCATCTGAAAGTAGAAACTCGCCCGATTACAAAGATATGTGTATTTTTCCCCTAGGCCATTGTAGTTATTGGTTTCGAGTATCAGACTTGCGAAAATTTTGATGGTTTCTCAACCATTCCTTAACTTCAAACTCCCATATCTCGCGAACGGATTGACGAACTCGAGAAATTCCTGTTGCATCTGAAAGTAGAAACTCGCCCGATTACAAAGATATGTGTATTTTTCCCCTAGGCCATTGTAGTTATTGGTTTCGGGTATCAGACTTGCGAAAATTTTGATGGTTACTCAACGATTCCATAACTTCAAACTCCCATTCCTTGCGAACGGATTGACGAACTCGAGAATTTCCTATTGCATCTGAAAGCAGAAACTCGCCCGATTACAACGGTATGTGTACTTTTCCCCTAGGACATTCCAGTTATTGGTTTCGAGTATCAGACTTGCGAAAATTTTGATGGTTTCTCAACCATTCCTTAACTTCACACTTCCATATTTCACGAACGGATTGACGAACTCGAGAATTTCCTATTGCATCTGGAAGCAGAAACTCGCCCGATTACAACGGTAAGTGTATTTTTCCCCTAGACCGTTGTAGTTACTGGATTCGCGTATCAGACTTGCGAAAATTTTGATGATTTCTCAACCATTCCTTAACTTCAAACCCCCATATCTGGCGTACGGATTGACGAACTCGAGAAATTCCTGTTGCATCTGAAAGCAGAAACTCGCCCGATTACAACGGTGTGTGTACTTTTCCCCTAGGCCATTCCAGTTGTTGGTTTCGAGTATCAGACCAGCGAAAATTTTGATGGTTTCTCAAGCATTCCTTAACTTCAAACTCCCATATCTCGCGAACGGATTGACGAACTCGAGAAATTCCTGTTGCATCTGAAAGTAGAGACTCGCCCGATTACAAAGATATGTGTACTTTTCCCCTTGGCCATTCCAGTTATTGGTTTCGGGTATCAGACTTGCGAAAATTTTGATGGTTTCTCAACCATTCCTTAACTTCACACTTCCATATCTCGCGAACGCATTGACGAACTCGAGAATTTCCTGTTGCATGTGAAAGTAGAATCTCGCCCGATTACAATGGTATGTGTATTTTTCCCCTAGGCCATTGTAGTTATTGGTTTCGGGTATCAGACTTGCGAAAATTTTGATGGTTACTCAACGATTCCATAACTTCAAACTCCCATTCCTTGCGAACGGATTGACGAACTCGAGAATTTCCTATTGCATCTGAAAGCAGAAACTCGCCCGATTACAACGGTATGTGTACTTTTCCCCTAGGCCATTCCAGTTATTGGTTTCGAATATCAGACCAGCGAAAATTTTGATGGTTCCTCAACCATTCCTTAACTTCAAACTCCCATATCCCGCGAACGGATTGACCAACACGAGAAATTCCTGTTGCATGTGAAACTAGAAAGTCGCCCGATTAGAACGGTATGTGTATTTTTCTCCTAGGCCATTCCAGTTGTTGGTTTCGAGTATCAGACCAGCGAAAATTTTGATGTTTTCTCAAGCATTCCTTAACTTCAAACTTCCATATCTCGCGAACGGACTGACGAACTCGAGAATTTCCTATTGCATCTGAATGCAGAAACTCGCCCGATCACAACGGTATGTGTATTTTTGCCCTAGGCCACAGTAGTTGTTGGTTTCGAGGATCAGACCAGCGAAAATTTTGATGGTTTCTCATGTATTCCTTAACTTCAAGCTTCCATATCTCGCGAACGGATTGACGAACTCGAGAATTTCCTATTGCTTCTGAAAGCAGAAACTCGGCCGATTACAACGGTATGTGTATTTTTGCCCTAGGCCATAGTAGTTATTGGATTCGAGTATCAGACTTGCGAAAATTTTGATGATTTCTCAACCATTCCTTAACTTCAAACTGCCATATCTCGCGAACGCATTGACGAACTCGAGAAATTCCTATGCATATGAAAGTAGAATCTCGCCCGATTACAATGGTATGTGTATTTTTCCCCTAGGCATTTGTAGTTATTGGTTTCGAGTTTCTGACTTGCGAAAATTTTGATGGTTTCTCAACCATTCCTTAACTTCAAACTCTCATATCTCGCGAACGGATTGACGAACTCGAGAAATTCCTGTTGCATCTGAAAGTAGAAACTCGCCCGATTACAAAGATATGTGTATTTTTCCCCTAGGCCATTGTAGTTATTGGTTTCGAGTATCAGACTTGCGAAAATTTTGATGGTTTCTCAACCATTCCTTAACTTCAAACTCCCATATCTCGCGAACGGATTGACGAACTCGAGAAATTCCTGTTGCATCTGAAAGTAGAAACTCGCCCGATTACAAAGATATGTGTATTTTTCCCCTAGGCCATTGTAGTTATTGGTTTCGAGTATCAGACTTGCGAAAATTTAGATGGTTTCTCAACCATTCCTTAACTTCAAACTCCCATATCTCGCGAACGGATTGACGAACTCGAGAAATTCCTGTTGCATCTGAAAATAGAAACTCGCCCGATTACAAAGATATGTGTATTTTTCCCCTAGGCCATTGTAGTTATTGGTTTCGGGTATCAGACTTGCGAAAATTTTGATGGTTTCTCAACCATTCCTTAACTTCACACTTCCATATCTCGCGAACGGATTGACGAACTCGAGAATTTCCTATCGCATCTGAAAGCAGAAACTCGCCCGATTACAACGGTATGCGTATTTTTGCCCTAGGCCATAGTAGTTATTGGTTTCGAGTATCAGACTTGCGAAAATTTTGATGGTTTCTCAACCATTCCTTAAATTCAAACTCCCATATCTCGCGAACGGATTGACGAACTCGAGAATTTCCTATTGCATCTGAATGCAGAAACTCGCCCGATCACAACGGTATGTGTATTTTTGCCCTAGGCCATAGTAGTTGTTGGTTTCGAGTATCAGACCAGCGAAAATTTTGATGGTTTCACATGTATTCCTTAACTTCAAACTTCCATATCTCGCGAACGGATTGACGAACTCGAGAATTTCCTGTTGCATGTGAAAGTAGAATCTCGCCCGATTACAATGGTATGTGTATTTTTCCCCTAGGCATTTGTAGTTATTGGTTTCGAGTATCAGACTTGCGAAAATTTTGATGGTTTCTCAACCATTCCTTAACTTCAAACTCCCATATCTCGCGAACGGATTGACGAACTCGAGAAATTCCTGTTGCATCTGAAAGTAGAGACTCGCCCGATTACAAAGATATGTGTACTTTTCCCCTAGGCCATTCCAGTTATTGGTTTCGAGTATCAGACTTGCGAAAATTTTGATGGTTTCTCAATCATTCCTTAACTTCAAACTTCCATATCTCGCGAACGGATTGACGAACTCGAGAATTTACTATTGCATCTGAAAGCAGAAACTCGCCCGATTATAACGGTAAGTTTATTTTTGCCCTTGGCCATAGATGTTATTGGATTCGAGTATCAGACTTGCGAAAATTTTGATGGTTTCTCAAGCATTCCTTAACTTCAAACTCCCATATCTCGCGAACGGATTGACGAACTCGAGAAACTCCTGTTGCATCTGAAAGTGGAAACTCGCCCGATTACAATGGTATTTGTATTTTTCCCCTAGGCCTTTTTAGTTATTGGTTTCGAGTATCAGACTTGCGAACATTTTGATGGTTTCTCAACCATTCCTTAACTTCAAACTCCCATTTCTCGCGAACGTATTGACGAACTCGAGAAATTCCTGTTGCATCTGAAAGCAGAAACTCGCCCGATTACAATGGTATGTGTATTTTTCCCCTAGGCCATTCCAGTTACTGGTTTCGAGTATCAGACCAGCGAAAATTTTGATGGTTTCTCAACCATTCCTTAACTTCAAACTCCCATATCCCGCGAACGGATTGACGAACTCGAGAAATTCCTGTTGCATATGAAAGTAGAAAGTCGCCCAATTACAACGGTATGTGTATTTTTCTCCTAGGCCATTCCAGTTGTTGGTTTCGAGTATCAGACCAGCGAAAATTTTGACGGTTCCTCAAGCATTCCTTAATTTCAGACTTCCATATCTCGCGAACGGATTGACGAACTCGAGAATTTCCTACTGCATCTGAATGCAGAAACTCGCCCGATTACAACGGTATGTGTATTTTTGCCCTAGGCCATAGTAGTTATTGGTTTCGAGTATCAGACTTGCGAAAATTTTGATGGTTTCTCAACCATTCCTTAAATTCAAACTCCCATATCTCGCGAACGGATTGACGAACTCGAGAAATTCCTGTTGCATCTGAAAGCAGAGACTCGCCCGATTACAACGGTGTGTGTACTTTTCCCCTAGGCCATTCCAGTTGTTGGTTTCGAGTATCAGACCAGCGAAAATTTTGATGGTTTCTCAACCATTCCTTAACTTCACACTTCCATATTTCGCGAACGGATTGACGAACTCGAGAATTTCCTATTGCATCTGGAAGCAGAAACTCGCCCGATTACAACGGTATGTGAATTTTTCCCCTAGACCGTTGTAGTTATTGGATTCGCGTATCAGACTTGCGAAAATTTTGATGATTCCTCAACCATTCCTTAACTTCAAACTCCCATATCTGGCGTACGGATTGACGAACTCGAGAAATTCCTGTTGCATCTGAAAGCAGAAACTCGCCCGATTACAACGGTGTGTGTACTTTTCCCCTAGGCCATTCCAGTTGTTGGTTTCGAGTATCAGACCAGCGAAAATTTTGATGGTTTCTCAAGCATTCCTTAACTTCAAACTCCCATATCTCGCGAACAGATCGACGAACTCGAGAAATTCCTGTTGCATCTGAAAGCAGAGACTCGCCCGATTACAACGGTGTGTGTACTTTTCCCCTAGGCCACTCCAGTTGTTGGTTTCGAGTATCAGACCAGCGAAAATTTTGATGGTTTCTCAACCATTCCTTAACTTCACACTTCCATATTTCACGAACGGATTGACGAACTCGAGAATTTCCTATTGCATCTGGAAGCAGAAACTCGCCCGATTACAACGGTAAGTGTATTTTTCCCCTAGACCGTTGTAGTTACTGGATTCGCGTATCAGACTTGCGAAAATTTTGATGATTTCTCAACCATTCCTTAACTTCAAACTCCCATATCTGGCGTACGGATTGACGAACTCGAGAAATTCCTGTTGCATCTGAAAGCAGAAACTCGCCCGATTACAACGGTGTGTGTACTTTTCCCCTAGGCCATTCCAGTTGTTGGTTTCGAGTATCAGACCAGCGAAAATTTTGATGGTTTCTCAAGCATTCCTTAACTTCAAACTCCCATATCTCGCGAACGGATTGACGAACTCGAGAAATTCCTGTTGCATCTGAAAGTAGAGACTCGCCCGATTACAAAGATATGCGTACTTTTCCCCTTGGCCATTCCAGTTATTGGTTTCGAGTATCAGACTTGCGAAAATTTTGATGGTTTCTCAACCATTCCTTAACTTCACACTTCCATATCTCGCGAACGCATTGACGAACTCGAGAATTTCCTGTTGCATGTGAAAGTAGAATCTCGCCCGATTACAATGGTATGTGTATTTTTCCCCTAGGCATACGTAGTTATTGGTTTCGGGTATCAGACTTGCGAAAATTTTGATGGTTCCTCAACCATTCCTTAACTTCAAACTCCCATTTCTCGCGAACGGATTGACGAACTCGAGAAATTCCTGTCGCATCTGAAAGTAGAAACTCGCCTGATTACAATGGTATGTGTACTTTTCCCCTAGGCCATTCCAGTTATTGGTTTCGAGTATCAGACCAGCGAAAATTATGATGGTTCCTCAACCATTCCTTAACTTCAAACTCCCATATCCCGCGAACGGATTGACCAACACGAGAAATTCCTGTTGCATGTGAAACTAGAAAGTCGCCCGATTAGAACGGTATGTGTATTTTTCTCCTAGGCCATTCCAGTTGTTGGTTTCGAGTATCAGACCAGCGAAAATTTTGATGTTTTCTCAAGCATTCCTTAACTTCAAACTTCCATATCTCGCGAACGGATTGACGAACTCGAGAAACTCCTGTTGCATCTGAAAGTGGAAACTCGCCCGATTACAATGGTATTTGTATTTTTCCCCTAGGCCTTTTTAGTTATTGGTTTCGAGTATCAGACTTGCGAACATTTTGATGGTTTCTCAACCATTCCTTAACTTCAAACTCCCATTTCTCGCGAACGTATTGACGAACTCGAGAAATTCCTGTTGCATCTGAAAGCAGAAACTCGCCCGATTACAATGGTATGTGTATTTTTCCCCTAGGCCATTCCAGTTACTGGTTTCGAGTATCAGACCAGCGAAAATTTTGATGGTTTCTCAACCATTCCTTAACTTCAAACTCCCATATCCCGCGAACGGATTGACGAACTCGAGAAATTCCTGTTGCATATGAAAGTAGAAAGTCGCCCAATTACAACGGTATGTGTATTTTTCTCCTAGGCCATTCCAGTTGTTGGTTTCGAGTATCAGACCAGCGAAAATTTTGACGGTTCCTCAAGCATTCCTTAATTTCAGACTTCCATATCTCGCGAACGGATTGACGAACTCGAGAATTTCCTACTGCATCTGAATGCAGAAACTCGCCCGATTACAACGGTATGTGTATTTTTGCCCTAGGCCATAGTAGTTATTGGTTTCGAGTATCAGACTTGCGAAAATTTTGATGGTTTCTCAACCATTCCTTAAATTCAAACTCCCATATCTCGCGAACGGATTGACGAACTCGAGAAATTCCTGTTGCATCTGAAAGCAGAGACTCGCCCGATTACAACGGTGTGTGTACTTTTCCCCTAGGCCATTCCAGTTGTTGGTTTCGAGTATCAGACCAGCGAAAATTTTGATGGTTTCTCAACCATTCCTTAACTTCACACTTCCATATTTCGCGAACGGATTGACGAACTCGAGAATTTCCTATTGCATCTGGAAGCAGAAACTCGCCCGATTACAACGGTATGTGAATTTTTCCCCTAGACCGTTGTAGTTATTGGATTCGCGTATCAGACTTGCGAAAATTTTGATGATTCCTCAACCATTCCTTAACTTCAAACTCCCATATCTGGCGTACGGATTGACGAACTCGAGAAATTCCTGTTGCATCTGAAAGCAGAAACTCGCCCGATTACAACGGTGTGTGTACTTTTCCCCTAGGCCATTCCAGTTGTTGGTTTCGAGTATCAGACCAGCGAAAATTTTGATGGTTTCTCAAGCATTCCTTAACTTCAAACTCCCATATCTCGCGAACAGATCGACGAACTCGAGAAATTCCTGTTGCATCTGAAAGCAGAGACTCGCCCGATTACAACGGTGTGTGTACTTTTCCCCTAGGCCACTCCAGTTGTTGGTTTCGAGTATCAGACCAGCGAAAATTTTGATGGTTTCTCAACCATTCCTTAACTTCACACTTCCATATTTCACGAACGGATTGACGAACTCGAGAATTTCCTATTGCATCTGGAAGCAGAAACTCGCCCGATTACAACGGTAAGTGTATTTTTCCCCTAGACCGTTGTAGTTACTGGATTCGCGTATCAGACTTGCGAAAATTTTGATGATTTCTCAACCATTCCTTAACTTCAAACTCCCATATCTGGCGTACGGATTGACGAACTCGAGAAATTCCTGTTGCATCTGAAAGCAGAAACTCGCCCGATTACAACGGTGTGTGTACTTTTCCCCTAGGCCATTCCAGTTGTTGGTTTCGAGTATCAGACCAGCGAAAATTTTGATGGTTTCTCAAGCATTCCTTAACTTCAAACTCCCATATCTCGCGAACGGATTGACGAACTCGAGAAATTCCTGTTGCATCTGAAAGTAGAGACTCGCCCGATTACAAAGATATGCGTACTTTTCCCCTTGGCCATTCCAGTTATTGGTTTCGAGTATCAGACTTGCGAAAATTTTGATGGTTTCTCAACCATTCCTTAACTTCACACTTCCATATCTCGCGAACGCATTGACGAACTCGAGAATTTCCTGTTGCATGTGAAAGTAGAATCTCGCCCGATTACAATGGTATGTGTATTTTTCCCCTAGGCATACGTAGTTATTGGTTTCGGGTATCAGACTTGCGAAAATTTTGATGGTTCCTCAACCATTCCTTAACTTCAAACTCCCATTTCTCGCGAACGGATTGACGAACTCGAGAAATTCCTGTCGCATCTGAAAGTAGAAACTCGCCTGATTACAATGGTATGTGTACTTTTCCCCTAGGCCATTCCAGTTATTGGTTTCGAGTATCAGACCAGCGAAAATTATGATGGTTCCTCAACCATTCCTTAACTTCAAACTCCCATATCCCGCGAACGGATTGACCAACACGAGAAATTCCTGTTGCATGTGAAACTAGAAAGTCGCCCGATTAGAACGGTATGTGTATTTTTCTCCTAGGCCATTCCAGTTGTTGGTTTCGAGTATCAGACCAGCGAAAATTTTGATGTTTTCTCAAGCATTCCTTAACTTCAAACTTCCATATCTCGCGAACGGACTGACGAACTCGAGAATTTCCTATTGCATCTGAATGCAGAAACTCGCCCGATCACAACGGTATGTGTATTTTTGCCCTAGGCCATAGTAGTTGTTGGTTTCGAGGATCAGACCAGCGAAAATTTTGATGGTTTCTCATGTATTCCTTAACTTCAAGCTTCCATATCTCGCGAACGGATTGACGAACTTGAGAATTTCCTATTGCATCTGAAAGCAGAAACTCGCCCGATTACAACGGTATGTGTATTTTTGCCCTAGGCCATAGTAGTTATTGGATTCGAGTATCAGACTTGCGAAAATTTTGATGATTTCTCAACCATTCCTTAACTTCAAACTGCCATATCTCGCGAACGCATTGACGAACTCGAGAAATTCCTATGCATATGAAAGTAGAATCTCGCCCGATTACAATGGTATGTGTATTTTTCCCCTAGGCATTTGTAGTTATTGGTTTCGAGTTTCAGACTTGCGAAAATTTTGATGGTTTCTCAACCATTCCTTAACTTCAAACTCTCATATCTCGCGAACGGATTGACGAACTCGAGAAATTCCTGTTGCATCTGAAAGTAGAAACTCGCCCGATTACAAAGATATGTGTATTTTTCCCCTAGGCCATTGTAGTTATTGGTTTCGGGTATCAGACTTGCGAAAATTTTGATGGTTACTCAACGATTCCATAACTTCAAACTCCCATTCCTTGCGAACGGATTGACGAACTCGAGAATTTCCTATTGCATCTGAAAGCAGAAACTCGCCCGATTACAAAGATATGTGTATTTTTCCCCTAGGCCATTGTAGTTATTGGTTTCGGGTATCAGACTTGCTAAAATTTTGATGGTTACTCAACGATTCCAAAACTTCAAACTCCCATTCCTTGCGAACGGATTGACGAACTCGAGAATTTCCTATTGCATCTGAAAGCAGAAACTCGCCCGATTACAACGGTATGTGTACTTTTCCCCTAGGCCATTCCAGTTATTGGTTTCGAGTATCAGACTTGCGAAAATTTTGATGGTTTCTCAACCATTCCTTAACTTCACACTTCCATATCTCGCGAACGGATTGACGAACTCGAGAATTTCCTATTGCATCTGAAAGCAGAAACTCGCCCGATTACAACGGTATGTGTACTTTTCCCCTAGGCCATTCCAGTTATTGGCTTCGAGTATCAGACTTGCGAAAATTTTGATGGCTCTCAACCATTCCTTAACTTCAAACTCCCATATCTCGCGAACGGATTGACGAACTCGAGAAATTCCTGTTGCATCTGAAAGTAGAAACTCGCCCGATTACAAAGATATGTGTATTTTTCCCCTAGGCCATTGTAGTTATTGGTTTCGGGTATCAGACTTGCGAAAATTTTGATGGTTTCTCAACGATTCCTTAACTTCAAACTCCCATTTCTCGCGAACGGATTGACGAACTCGAGAAATTCCTGTTGCATCTGAAAGCAGAAACTCGCCCGCTTACAACGGTATGTGTATTTTTGCCCTAGGCCATAGTAGTTGTTGGATTGGAGTATCAGACTTGCGAAAATTTTGATGATTTCTCAACCATTCCTTAACTTCAAACTCCCATATCTCGCGAACGGATTGACGAACTCGAGAAATTCCTGTTGCATCTGAAAGCAGAAACTCGCCCGATTACAACGGTGTGTGTACTTTTCCCCTAGGCCATTCGAGTTGTTGGTTTCGAGTATCAGACCAGCGAAAATTTTGATGGTTTCTCAAGCATTCCTTAACTTCAAACTCGCATATCTCGCGAACAGATTGACGAACTCGAGAAATTCCTGTTGCATCTGAAGGTAGAAACTCGCCCGATTACAAAGATATTTGTATTTTTCCCCTAGGCCATTGTAGTTATTGGTTTCGGGTATCAGACTTGCGAAAATTTTGACGGTTTCTCAACGATTCCTTAACTTCAAACTCCCATTTCTCGCGAACGGATTGACGAACTCGAGAAATTCCCGCTGCATCTGAAAGTAGAAACTCGCCCGATTACAACGATATGTGTTTTTTTCCACTAGGCCATTGTAGTTATTGGTTTCGTGTATCAGACTTGCGAAAATTTTGATGGTTTCTCAACCATTCCATAAATTCAAACCCCTATTTCTCGCGAACGGATTGACGAACTCGGGAAATTCCTGTTGTATCTGAAAGTAGAAACTCGCCCGATTACAACGGTGTGTGTACTTTTCCCCTAGGGCATTCCAGTTGTTGGTTTCGAGTATCAGACCAGCGAAAATTTTGATGGTTTCTCAAGCATTCCTTAACTTCACACTTCCATATCTCGCGAACGGATTGACGAACTCGAGAATTTCTTATTGCATCTGGAAGCAGAAACTCGCCCGATTACAACGGTATGTGTATTTTTCCCCTAGACCATTGTAGTTATTGGTTTCGAGTATCAGACTTGCGAAAACTTTGATGGTTTCTCAACCATTCCTTAACTTCAAACTCCCATATCTCGCGAACGGATTGACGAACTCGAGAAATTCCTGTTGCATCTGAAAGCAGAAACTCGCCCGATTACAACGGTGTGTGTACTTTTCCCCTAGGCCATTCCAGTTGTTGGTTTCGAGTATCAGACCTGCGAAAATTTTGATGGTTTCTCAAGCATTCCTTAACTTCAAACTCCCATATCTCGCGAACGGATTGACGAACACGAGAAATTCCTGTTGCATGTGAAAGTAGAAAGTCGCCCGATTAGAACGGTATGTGTATTTTTCTCCTAGGCCATTCCAGTTGTTGGTTTCGAGTATCAGACCAGCGAAAATTTTGATGGTTTCTCAAGCATTCCTTAACTTCAAACTTCCATATCTCGCGATCGGATTGACGAACTCGAGAATTTCCTATTGCATCTGAAAGCAGAAACTCGCCCGATTACAACGGTATGTGTATTTTTCCTCTAGGGCTTTGTAGTTATTGGTTTCGAGTATCAGACTTGCGAAAATTTTGATGGTATCTCAACCATTCGTTAAATTCAAACTCCCATATCTCGCGAACGGATTGACGAACTCGAGAATTTCCTATTGCATCTGAAAGCAAAAACTCGCCCGATTACAACGGTGTGTGTACTTTTCCCCTAGGCCATTCCAGTTGTTGGTTTCGAGTATCAGACCAGCGAAAATTTTGATGGTTTCTCAAGCATTCCTTAACTTCAAACTACCATATCTCGCGATCGGATTGACGAACTCGAGAATTTCCTATTGCATCTGAAAGCAGAAACTCGCCCGATTACAACGGTATGTGTATTTTTGCCCTAGGCCATAGTAGTTATTGGATTCGTGTATCAGACTTGCGAAAATTTTGATGATTTCTCAACCATTCCTTAACTTCAAACTCCTATATCCCGCGAACGGATTGACGAACTCGAGAAATTCCTGTTGCATATGAAAGTAGAAAGTCGCCCAATTACAACGGTATGCGTATTTTTCTCCTAGGCCATTCCAGTTGTTGGTTTCGAGTATCAGACCAGCGAAAATTTTGACGGTTCCTCAAGCATTCCTTAATTTCAGACTTCCATATCTCGCGAACGGATTGACGAACTCGAGAATTTCCTATTGCATCTGAATGCAGAAACTCGCCCGATTACAACGGTATGTGTATTTTTGCCCTAGGCCATAGTAGTTGTTGGTTTCGAGTATCAGACCAGCGAAAATTTTGATGGTTTCTCATGTATTCCTTAACTTCAAACTTCCATATCTCGCGAACGGATTGACGAACTCGAGAATTTCCTATCGCATCTGAAAGCAGAAACTCGCCCGATTACAACGGTATGCGTATTTTTGCCCTAGGCCATAGTAGTTATTGGTTTCGAGTATCAGACTTGCGAAAATTTTGATGGTTTCTCAACCATTCCTTAAATTCAAACTCCCATATCTCGCGAACGGATTGACGAACTCGAGAAATTCCTGTTGCATCTGAAAGCAGAGACTCGCCCGATTACAACGGTGTGTGTACTTTTCCCCTAGGCCATTCCAGTTGTTGGTTTCGAGTATCAGACCAGCGAAAATTTTGATGGTTTCTCAACCATTCCTTAACTTCACACTTCCATATTTCGCGAACGGATTGACGAACTCGAGAATTTCCTATTGCATCTGGAAGCAGAAACTCGCCCGATTACAACGGTATGTGTATTTTTCCCCTAGACCGTTGTAGTTATTGGATTCGCGTATCAGACTTGCGAAAATTTTGATGATTTCTCAACCATTCCTTAACTTCAAACTCCCATATCTGGCGTACGGATTGACGAACTCGAGAAATTCCTGTTGCATCTGAAAGCAGAAACTCGCCCGATTACAACGGTGTGTGTACTTTTCCCCTAGGCCATTCCAGTTGTTGGTTTCGAGTATCAGACCAGCGAAAATTTTGATGGTTTCTCAAGCATTCCTTAACTTCAAACTCCCATATCTCGCGAACGGATCGACGAACTCGAGAAATTCCTGTTGCATCTGAAAGCAGAGACTCGCCCGATTACAGCGGTGTGTGTACTTTTCCCCTAGGCCACTCCAGTTGTTGGTTTCGAGTATCAGACCAGCGAAAATTTTGATGGTTTCTCAACCATTCCTTAACTTCACACTTCCATATTTCACGAACGGATTGACGAACTCGAGAATTTCCTATTGCATCTGGAAGCAGAAACTCGCCCGATTACAACGGTAAGTGTATTTTTCCCCTAGACCGTTGTAGTTACTGGATTCGCGTATCAGACTTGCGAAAATTTTGATGATTTCTCAACCATTCCTTAACTTCAAACTCCCATATCTGGCGTACGGATTGACGAACTCGAGAAATTCCTGTTGCATCTGAAAGCAGAAACTCGCCCGATTACAACGGTGTGTGTACTTTTCCCCTAGGCCATTCCAGTTGTTGGTTTCGAGTATCAGACCAGCGAAAATTTTGATGGTTTCTCAAGCATTCCTTAACTTCAAACTCCCATATCTCGCGAACGGATTGACGAACTCGAGAAATTCCTGTTGCATCTGAAAGTAGAGACTCGCCCGATTACAAAGATATGTGTACTTTTCCCCTTGGCCATTCCAGTTATTGGTTTCGAGTATCAGACTTGCGAAAATTTTGATGGTTTCTCAACCATTCCTTAACTTCACACTTCCATATCTCGCGAACGCATTGACGAACTCGAGAATTTCCTGTTGCATGTGAAAGTAGAATCTCGCTCGATTACAATGGTATGTGTATTTTTCCCCTAGGCATACGTAGTTATTGGTTTCGGGTATCAGACTTGCGAAAATTTTGATGGTTCCTCAACCATTCCTTAACTTCAAACTCCCATTTCTCGCGAACGGATTGACGAACTCGAGAAATTCCTGTCGCATCTGAAAGTAGAAACTCGCCTGATTACAATGGTATGTGTACTTTTCCCCTAGGCCATTCCAGTTATTGGTTTCGAGTATCAGACCAGCGAAAATTTTGATGGTTCCTCAACCATTCCTTAACTTCAAACTCCCATATCCCGCGAACGGATTGACCAACACGAGAAATTCCTGTTGCATGTGAAACTAGAAAGTCGCCCGATTAGAACGGTATGTGTATTTTTCTCCTAGGCCATTCCAGTTGTTGGTTTCGAGTATCAGACCAGCGAAAATTTTGATGTTTTCTCAAGCATTCCTTAACTTCAAACTTCCATATCTCGCGAACGGACTGACGAACTCGAGAATTTCCTATTGCATCTGAATGCAGAAACTCGCCCGATCACAACGGTATGTGTATTTTTGCCCTAGGCCATAGTAGTTGTTGGTTTCGAGGATCAGACCAGCGAAAATTTTGATGGTTTCTCATGTATTCCTTAACTTCAAGCTTCCATATCTCGCGAACGGATTGACGAACTCGAGAATTTCCTATTGCATCTGAAAGCAGAAACTCGCCCGATTACAACGGTATGTGTATTTTTGCCCTAGGCCATAGTAGTTATTGGATTCGAGTATCAGACTTGCGAAAATTTTGATGATTTCTCAACCATTCCTTAACTTCAAACTGCCATATCTCGCGAACGCATTGACGAACTCGAGAAATTCCTATGCATATGAAAGTAGAATCTCGCCCGATTACAATGGTATGTGTATTTTTCCCCTAGGCATTTGTAGTTATTGGTTTCGAGTTTCAGACTTGCGAAAATTTTGATGGTTTCTCAACCATTCCTTAACTTCAAACTCTCATATCTCGCGAACGGATTGACGAACTCGAGAAATTCCTGTTGCATCTGAAAGTAGAAACTCGTCCGATTACAAAGATATGTGTATTTTTCCCCTAGGCCATTGCAGTTATTGGTTTCGGGTATCAGACTTGCGAAAATTTTGATGGTTACTCAACGATTCCATAACTTCAAACTCCCATTCCTTGCGAACGGATTGACGAACTCGAGAATTTCCTATTGCATCTGAAAGCAGAAACTCGCCCGATTACAAAGATATGTGTATTTTTCCCCTAGGCCATTGTAGTTATTGGTTTCGGGTATCAGACTTGCTAAAATTTTGATGGTTACTCAACGATTCCAAAACTTCAAACTCCCATTCCTTGCGAACGGATTGACGAACTCGAGAATTTCCTATTGCATCTGAAAGCAGAAACTCGCCCGATTACAACGGTATGTGTACTTTTCCCCTAGGCCATTCCAGTTATTGGTTTCGAGTATCAGACTTGCGAAAATTTTGATGGTTTCTCAACCATTCCTTAACTTCACACTTCCATATCTCGCGAACGGATTGACGAACTCGAGAATTTCCTATTGCATCTGAAAGCAGAAACTCGCCCGATTACAACGGTATGTGTACTTTTCCCCTAGGCCATTCCAGTTATTGGCTTCGAGTATCAGACTTGCGAAAATTTTGATGGCTCTCAACCATTCCTTAACTTCAAACTCCCATATCTCGCGAACGGATTGACGAACTCGAGAAATTCCTGTTGCATCTGAAAGTAGAAACTCGCCCGATTACAAAGATATGTGTATTTTTCCCCTAGGCCATTGTAGTTATTGGTTTCGGGTATCAGACTTGCGAAAATTTTGATGGTTTCTCAACGATTCCTTAACTTCAAACTCCCATTTCTCGCGAACGGATTGACGAACTCGAGAAATTCCTGTTGCATCTGAAAGCAGAAACTCGCCCGCTTACAACGGTATGTGTATTTTTGCCCTAGGCCATAGTAGTTGTTGGATTGGAGTATCAGACTTGCGAAAATTTTGATGATTTCTCAACCATTCCTTAACTTCAAACTCCCATATCTCGCGAACGGATTGACGAACTCGAGAAATTCCTGTTGCATCTGAAAGCAGAAACTCGCCCGATTGCAACGGTGTGTGTACTTTTCCCCTAGGCCATTCGAGTTGTTGGTTTCGAGTATCAGACCAGCGAAAATTTTGATGGTTTCTCAAGCATTCCTTAACTTCAAACTCGCATATCTCGCGAACAGATTGACGAACTCGAGAAATTCCTGTTGCATCTGAAGGTAGAAACTCGCCCGATTACAAAGATATTTGTATTTTTCCCCTAGGCCATTGTAGTTATTGGTTTCGGGTATCAGACTTGCGAAAATTTTGACGGTTTCTCAACGATTCCTTAACTTCAAACTCCCATTTCTCGCGAACGGATTGACGAACTCGAGAAATTCCCGCTGCATCTGAAAGTAGAAACTCGCCCGATTACAACGATATGTGTTTTTTTCCACTAGGCCATTGTAGTTATTGGTTTCGTGTATCAGACTTGCGAAAATTTTGATGGTTTCTCAACCATTCCATAAATTCAAACCCCTATTTCTCGCGAACGGATTGACGAACTCGGGAAATTCCTGTTGTATCTGAAAGTAGAAACTCGCCCGATTACAACGGTGTGTGTACTTTTCCCCTAGGGCATTCCAGTTGTTGGTTTCGAGTATCAGACCAGCGAAAATTTTGATGGTTTCTCAAGCATTCCTTAACTTCACACTTCCATATCTCGCGAACGGATTGACGAACTCGAGAATTTCTTATTGCATCTGGAAGCAGAAACTCGCCCGATTACAACGGTATGTGTATTTTTCCCCTAGACCATTGTAGTTATTGGTTTCGAGTATCAGACTTGCGAAAACTTTGATGGTTTCTCAACCATTCCTTAACTTCAAACTCCCATATCTCGCGAACGGATTGACGAACTCGAGAAATTCCTGTTGCATCTGAAAGCAGAAACTCGCCCGATTACAACGGTGTGTGTACTTTTCCCCTAGGCCATTCCAGTTGTTGGTTTCGAGTATCAGACCTGCGAAAATTTTGATGGTTTCTCAAGCATTCCTTAACTTCAAACTCCCATATCTCGCGAACGGATTGACGAACTCGAGAAATTCCTGTTGCATCTGAAAGTAGAAACTCGCCCGATTACAAAGATATGTGTATTTTTCCCCTAGGCCATTGTAGTTATTGGTTTCGGGTATCAGACTTGCGAAAATTTTGATGGTTACTCAACGATTCCATAACTTCAAACTCCCATTCCTTGCGAACGGATTGACGAACTCGAGAATTTCCTATTGCATCTGAAAGCAGAAACTCGCCCGATTACAACGGTATGTGTACTTTTCCCCTAGGCCATTCCAGTTATTGGTTTCGAGTATCAGACTTGCGAAAATTTTGATGGTTTCTCAACCATTCCTTAACTTCACACTTCCATATCTCGCGAACGGATTGACGAACTCGAGAATTTCCTATTGCATCTGAAAGCAGAAACTCGCCCGATTACAACGGTATGTGTACTTTTCCCCTAGGCCATTCCAGTTATTGGCTTCGAGTATCAGACTTGCGAAAATTTTGATGGCTCTCAACCATTCCTTAACTTCAAACTCCCATATCTCGCGAACGGATTGACGAACTCGAGAAATTCCTGTTGCATCTGAAAGTAGAAACTCGCCCGATTACAAAGATATGTGTATTTTTCACCTAGGCCATTGTAGTTATTGGTTTCGGGTATCAGACTTGCGAAAATTTTGATGGTTTCTCAACGATTCCTTAACTTCAAACTCCCATTTCTCGCGAACGGATTGACGAACTCGAGAAATTCCTGTTGCATCTGAAAGCAGAAACTCGCCCGATTACAACGGTATGTGTATTTTTGCCCTAGGCCATAGTAGTTGTTGGATTCGAGTATCAGACTTGCGAAAATTTTGATGATTTCTCAACCATTCCTTAACTTCAAACTCCCATATCTCGCGAACGGATTGACGAACTCGAGAAATTCCTGTTGCATCTGAAAGTAGAAACTCGCCCGATTACAAAGATATGTGTATTTTTCCCCTAGGCCATTGTAGTTATTGGTTTCGGGTATCAGACTTGCGAAAATTTTGATGGTTTCTCAACGATTCCTTAACTTCAAACTCCCATTTCTCGCGAACGGATTGACGAACTCGAGAAATTCCTGTTGCATCTGAAAGCAGAAACTCGTCCGATTACAACGGTAAGTGTATTTTTGCCCTAGGCCATAGTAGTTGTTGGATTCGAGTATCAGACTTGCGAAAATTTTGATGATTTCTCAACCATTCCTTAACTTCAAACTCCCATATCTCGCGAACGGATTGACGAACTCGAGAAATTCCTGTTGCATCTGAAAGCAGAAACTCGCCCGATTACAACGGTGTGTGTACTTTTCCCCTAGGCCATTCCAGTTGTTGGTTTCGAGTATCAGACCAGCGAAAATTTTGATGGTTTCTCAAGCATTCCTTAACTTCAAACTCGCATATCTCGCGAACGGATTGACGAACTCGAGAAATTCCTGTTGCATCTGAAGGTAGAAACTCGCCCGATTACAAAGATATTTGTATTTTTCCCCTAGGCCATTGTAGTTATTGGTTTCGGGTATCAGACTTGCGAAAATTTTGACGGTTTCTCAACGATTCCTTAACTTCAAACTCCCATTTCTCGCGAACGGATTGACGAACTCGAGAAATTCCCGCTGCATCTGAAAGTAGAAACTCGCCCGATTACAACGGTATGTGTTTTTTTCCACTAGGCCATTGTAGTTATTGGTTTCGTGTATCAGACTTGCGAAAATTTTGATGGTTTCTCAACCATTCCATAAATTCAAACCCCTATTTCTCGCGAACGGATTGACGAACTCGGGAAATTCCTCTTGTATCTGAAAGTAGAAACTCGCCCGATTACAACGGTGTGTGTACTTTTCCCCTAGGGCATTCCAGTTGTTGGTTTCGAGTATCAGACCAGGGAAAATTTTGATGGTTTCTCAAGCATTCCTTAACTTCAAACTTCCATATCTCGCGATCGGATTGACGAACTCGAGAATTTCCTATTGCATCTGAAAGCAGAAACTCGCCCGATTACAACGGTATGTGTATTTTTCCTCTAGGGCTTTGTAGTTATTGGTTTCGAGTATCAGACTTGCGAAAATTTTGATGGTCTCTCAACCATTCCTTAACTTCAAACTCCCATATCTCGCGAACGGATTGACGAACTCGAGAATTTCCTATTGCATCTGAAAGCAAAAACTCGCCCGATTACAACGGTGTGTGTACTTTTCCCCTAGGCCATTCCAGTTGTTGGTTTCGAGTATCAGACCAGCGAAAATTATGATGGGTTCTCAAGCATTCCTTAATTTCAAACTACCATATCTCGCGATCGGATTGACGAACTCGAGAATTTCCTATTGCATCTGAAAGCAGAAACTCGCCCGATTACAGTGGTATGTGTACTTTTCTCCTAGGCCATTCCAGTTATTGGTTTCGAGTATCAGACTTGCGAAAATTTTGATGGTTTCTCAACCATTCCTTAACTTCACACTTCCATATCTCGCGAACGGATTGACGAACTCGAGAAATTCCTGTTGCATCTGAAAGTAGAAACTCGCCCGATTACAAAGACATGTGTATTTTTCCCCTAGGCCATTGTAGTTATTGGTTTCGAGTATCAGACTTGCGAAAATTTTGATGGTTTCTCAACCATTCCTTAACTTCAAACTCCCATATCTCGCGAACGGATTGACGAACTCGAGAAATTCCTGTTGCATCTGAAAGTAGAAACTCGCCCGATTACAAAGATATGTGTATTTTTCCCCTAGGCCATTGTAGTTATTGGTTTCGGGTATCAGACTTGCGAAAATTTTGATGGTTACTCAACGATTCCTTAACTTCAAACTCCCATTTCTCGCGAACGGATTGACGAACTCGAGAAATTCCTGTTGCATCTGAAAGTAGAAACTCGCCTGATTACAATGGTATGTGTACTTTTCCCCTAGGCCATTCCAGTTATTGGTTTCGAGTATCAGACCAGCGAAAATTTTGATCGTTCCTCAACAATTCCTTAACTTCAAACTCCCATATCCCGCGAACGGACTGACGAACTCGTGAAATTCCTGTTGCATGTGAAAGTAGAAAGTCGCCCGATTACAACGGTATGTGTATTTTTCTCCTAGGCCTTTGTAGTTATTGGTTTCGAGTATCAGACTTGTGAAAATTTTGATGGTTTCTCAAGCATTCCTTAACTTCAAACCCCCATTTCTCGCGAACGGATTGACGAACTCGGGAAATTCCTGTTGTATCTGAAAGTAGAAACTCGCCCGATTACAATGGTGTGTGTACTTTTCCCCTAGGCCATTCCAGTTATTGGTTTCGAGTATCAGACTTGCAAAATTTGGATGGTTTCTCAACCTTTCCTCATTTTCACACTTCCATATCTCGCGAACGGATTGTCGAACTCGGGAATTTCCTATTGCATCTGAAAGCAGAAACTCGCCCGATTACAACGGTGTGTGTACTTTTCCCCTAGGCCATTCCAGTTGTTGATTTCGAGTATCTGACCAGCGTAAATTTTGATGGTATCTCAACCATTCCTTAACTTCAAACTGCCATATCTCGCGAACGCATTGACGAACTCGAGAAATTCCTATGCATATGAAAGTAGAATCTCGCCCGATTACAATGGTATGTGTATTTTTCCCCTAGGCATTTGTAGTTATTGGTTTCGAGTTTCAGACTTGCGAAAATTTTGATGGTTTCTCAACCATTCCTTAACTTCAAACTCCCATATCTCGCGAACGGATTGACGAACTCGAGAAATTCCTGTTGCATCTGAAAGTAGAAACTCGCCCGATTACAAAGACATGTGTATTTTTCCCCTAGGCCATTGTAGTTATTGGTTTCGAGTATCAGACTTGCGAAAATTTTGATGGTTTCTCAACCATTCCTTAACTTCAAACTCCCATATCTCGCGAACGGATTGACGAACTCGAGAAATTCCTGTTGCATCTGAAAGTAGAAACTCGCCCGATTACAAAGATATGTGTATTTTTCCCCTAGGCCATTGTAGTTATTGGTTTCGGGTATCAGACTTGCGAAAATTTTGATGGTTACTCAACGATTCCATAACTTCAAACTCCCATTCCTTGCGAACGGATTGACGAACTCGAGAATTTCCTATTGCATCTGAAAGCAGAAACTCGCCCGATTACAACGGTATGTGTACTTTTCCCCTAGGCCATTCCAGTTATTGGTTTCGAGTATCAGACTTGCGAAAATTTTGATGGTTTCTCAACCATTCCTTAACTTCACACTTCCATATCTCGCGAACGGATTGACGAACTCGAGAATTTCCTATTGCATCTGAAAGCAGAAACTCGCCCGATTACAACGGTATGTGTACTTTTCCCCTAGGCCATTGTAGTTATTGGTTTCGGGTATCAGACTTGCGAAAATTTTGATGGTTTCTCAACGATTCCTTAACTTCAAACTCCCATTTCTCGCGAACGGATTGACGAACTCGAGAAATTCCTGTTGCATCTGAAAGCAGAAACTCGCCCGATTACAACGGTGTGTGTACTTTTCCCCTAGGCCATTCCAGTTGTTGGTTTCGAGTATCAGACCAGAGAAAATTTTGATGGTTTCTCAAGCATTCCTTAACTTCAAACTCGCATATCTCGCGAACGGATTGACGAACTCGAGAAATTCCTGTTGCATCTGAAGGTAGAAACTCGCCCGATTACAAAGATATTTGTATTTTTCCCCTAGGCCATTGTAGTTATTGGTTTCGGGTATCAGACTTGCGAAAATTTTGACGGTTTCTCAACGATTCCTTAACTTCAAACTCCCATTTCTCGCGAACGGATTGACGAACTCGAGAAATTCCCGCTGCATCTGAAAGTAGAAACTCGCCCGATTACAACGGTATGTGTTTTTTTCCACTAGGCCATTGTAGTTATTGGTTTCGTGTATCAGACTTGCGAAAATTTTGATGGTTTCTCAACCATTCCATAAATTCAAACCCCTATTTCTCGCGAACGGATTGACGAACTCGGGAAATTCCTCTTGTATCTGAAAGTAGAAACTCGCCCGATTACAACGGTGTGTGTACTTTTCCCCTAGGGCATTCCAGTTGTTGGTTTCGAGTATCAGACCAGGGAAAATTTTGATGGTTTCTCAAGCATTCCTTAACTTCAAACTTCCATATCTCGCGATCGGATTGACGAACTCGAGAATTTCCTATTGCATCTGAAAGCAGAAACTCGCCCGATTACAACGGTATGTGTATTTTTCCTCTAGGGCTTTGTAGTTATTGGTTTCGAGTATCAGACTTGCGAAAATTTTGATGGTCTCTCAACCATTCCTTAACTTCAAACTCCCATATCTCGCGAACGGATTGACGAACTCGAGAATTTCCTATTGCATCTGAAAGCAAAAACTCGCCCGATTACAACGGTGTGTGTACTTTTCCCCTAGGCCATTCCAGTTGTTGGTTTCGAGTATCAGACCAGCGAAAATTATGATGGGTTCTCAAGCATTCCTTAATTTCAAACTACCATATCTCGCGATCGGATTGACGAACTCGAGAATTTCCTATTGCATCTGAAAGCAGAAACTCGCCCGATTACAGTGGTATGTGTACTTTTCTCCTAGGCCATTCCAGTTATTGGTTTCGAGTATCAGACTTGCGAAAATTTTGATGGTTTCTCAACCATTCCTTAACTTCACACTTCCATATCTCGCGAACGGATTGACGAACTCGAGAATTTCCTATTGCATCTGAAAGCAGAAACTCGCCCTATTACAACGGTATGTGTACTTTTCCCCTAGGCCATTCCAGTTATTTGTTTCGAGTATCAGACTTGCGAAAATTTTGATGGCTTCTCAACCATTCCTTAACTTCACACTTCCATATCTCGCGAACGGATTGACGAACTCGAGAATTTCCTATTGCATCTGGAAGCAGAAACTCGCCCGATTACAACGGTATGTGTATTTTTCCCCTGGACCATTGTAGTTATTGGATTCGCGTATCAGACTTGCGAAACTTTTGATGATTTCTCAACCATTCCTTAACTTCAAACTCCCATATCTCGCTAACGGATTGACGAACTCGAGAAATTCCTGTTGCATCTGAAAGTAGAAACTCGCCTGATTTCAATGGTATGTGTACTTTTCCCCTAGGCCATTGCAGTTATTGGTTTCGAGTATCAGACCAGCGAAAATTTTGATGGTTTCTCAACCATTCCTTAACTTCAAACACCCATATCCCGCGAACGGATTGACCAACACGAGAAATTCCTGTTGCATGTGAAAGTAGAAAGTCGCCCGATTAGAACGGTATGTGTATTTTTCTCCTAGGCCATTCCAGTTGTTGGTTTCGAGTATCAGACCAGCGAAAATTTTGATGTTTTCTCAAGCATTCCTTAACTTCAAACTTCCATATCTCGCGAACGGATTGACGAACTCGAGAATTTCCTATTGCATCTGAATGCAGAAACTCGCCCGATCACAACGGTATGTGAATTTTTGCCCTAGGCCATAGTAGTTATTGGATTCGAGTATCAGACTTGCGAAAATTTTGATGATTTCTCAACCATTCCTTAACTTCAAACTCCCATATCCCGCGAACGGACTGACGAACTCGTGAAATTCCTGTTGCATGTGAAAGTAGAAAGTCGCCCGATTACAACGGTAAGTGTATTTTTCTCCTAGGCCTTTGTAGTTATTGGTTTCGAGTATCAGACTTGTGACAATTTTGATGGTTTCTCAAGCATTCCTTAACTTCAAACCCCCATTTCTCGCGAACGGATTGACGAACTCGGGAAATTCCTGTTGTACCTGAAAGTAGAAACTCGCCCGATTACAATGGTGTGTGTACTTTTCCCCTAGGCCATTCCAGTTATTGGTTTCGAGTATCAGACTTTCAAAATTTGGATGGTTTCTCAACCTTTCCTCATTTTCACACTTCCATATCTCGCGAACGGATTGTCGAACTCGGGAATTTCCTATTGCATCTGAAAGCAGAAACTCGCCCGATTACAACGGTGTGTGTACTTTTCCCCTACGCCATTCCAGTTGTTGATTTCGAGTATCTGACCAGCGTAAATTTTGATGGTATCTCAACCATTCCTTAACTTAAAACTCCCATATCTCGCGAACGGATTGACGAACTCGAGAAATTCCTGTTGCATCTGAAAGCAGAAAATCGCCCGATTACAACGGTGTGTGTACTTTTCCCCTAGGCCATTCCAGTTGTTGGTTTCGAGTATCAGACCAGCGAAAATTTTGATGGTTTCTCAAGCATTCCTTAACTTCAAACTCCCATATCTCGCGAACGGATTGACCAACTCGAGGAATTCCTGTTGCATCTGAAGGAAGAAACTCGCCCGATTACAAAGATATTTGTATTTTTCCCCTAGGCCATTGTAGTTATTGGTTTCGGGTATCAGACTTGCGAAAATTTTGATAGTTTCTCAACCATTCCTTAACTTCAAACTCCCATTTCTCGCGAACGGATTGACGAACTCGAGAAATTCCTGTTGCATCTGAAAGCAGAAACTCGCCCGATTACAACGGTGAGTGTACTTTTCCCCTTGGCCATTCCAGTTGTTGGTTTCGAGTATCAGACCAGCGAAAATTTTGATGGTTTCTCAAGCATTCCATAACTTCAAACTTCCATATCTCGCGATCGGATTGACGAACTCGAGAATTTCCTATTGCATCTGAAAGCAGAAACTCGCCTGATTACAACGGTATGTGTATTTTTCCTCTAGGGCTTTGTAGTTATTGGTTTCGAGTATCAGACTTGCGAAAATTTTGATGGTCTCTCAACCATTCCTTAACTTCAAACTCCCATATCTCGCGAACGGATTGACGAACTCGAGAAATTCCTGTTGCATCTGAAAGTAGAAGCTCGCTTGATTACAAAGATATGTGTATTCTTCCCCTAGGCCATTGTAGTTATTGGTTTCGGGTATCAGACTTGCGAAAATTTTGATGGTTTCTCAACGATTCCTTAACTTCAAACTCCCAATTCTCGCGAAGGGATTGACGAACTCGAGAAATTCCTGTTGCATCTGAAAGTAGAAACTCGCCCGATTACAAAGGTATGTGTATTCTTCCCCTAGGGCGTTGTAGTTATTGGTTTCGGGGATCAGACTTGCGAAAATTTTGAAGGTTTCTCAACCATTCCTTAACTTCAAACTCCCCTTTCTCGCGAACGGATTGACGAACTCGAGAAATTCCTGTTGCATCTGAAAGTAGAAACTCGCCTGATTACAATGGTATGTGTACTTTTCCCCTAGGCCATTCCAGTTATTGGTTTCGAGTATCAGACCAGCGAAAATTTTGATGGTTCCTCAACCATTCCTTAACTTCAAACTCCCATATCCCGCGAACGGATTGACGAATTCGAGAAATTCCTGTTGCATGTGAAAGTAGAAAGTCGCCCGATTACAACGGTATGTGTATTTTTTTCCTAGGCCTTTGTAGTTATTGGTTTCGAGTATCAGACTTGAGAAAATTTTAATGGTTTCTCAACCATTCCTTAACTTCAAACTCCCATATCTCGCGAACGGATTGACGAACTCGAGAAATTCCTGTTGCATCTGAAAGTAGAAACTCGCTTGATTACAAAGATATGTGTATTCTTCCCCTAGGCCATTGTAGTTATTGGTTTCGGGTATCAGACTTGCGAAAATTTTGATGGTTTCTCAACGATTCCTTAACTTCAAACTCCCAATTCTCGCGAAGGGATTGACGAACTCGAGAAATTCCTGTTGCATCTGAAAGTAGAAACTCGCCCGATTACAAAGGTATGTGTATTCTTCCCCTAGGGCGTTGTAGTTATTGGTTTCGGGGATCAGACTTGCGAAAATTTTGAAGGTTTCTCAACCATTCCTTAACTTCAAACTCCCCTTTCTCGCGAACGGATTGACGAACTCGAGAAATTCCTGTTGCATCTGAAAGTAGAAACTCGCCTGATTACAATGGTATGTGTACTTTTCCCCTAGGCCATTCCAGTTATTGGTTTCGAGTATCAGACCAGCGAAAATTTGGATGGTTCCTCAACCATTCCTTAACTTCAAACTCCCATATCCCGCGAACGGATTGACGAATTCGAGAAATTCCTGTTGCATGTGAAAGTAGAAAGTCGCCCGATTACAACGGTATGTGTATTTTTTTCCTAGGCCTTTGTAGTTATTGGTTTCGAGTATCAGACTTGTGAAAATTTTAATGGTTTCTCAACCATTCCTTAACTTCAAACTCCCATATCTCGCGAACGGATTGACGAACTCGAGAAATTCCTGTTGCATCTGAAAGTAGAAACTCGCCCGATTACAAAGATATGTGTATTTTTCCCCTAGGCCAATGTAGTTATTGGTTTCGGGTATCAGACTTGCGAAAATTTTGATGGTTTCTCAACCATTCCTTAACTTCGAACTCCCATTCCTCGCGAACGGATTGACGAACTCGAGAAATTCCTGTTGCATCTGAAAGTAGAAACTCGCCTGATTACAATGGTATGTGTACTTTTCCCCTAGGCCATTCCAGTTATTGGTTTCGAGTATCAGACCAGCGAAAATTTTGATCGTTCCTCAACCATTCCTTAACTTCAAACTCCCATATCCCGCGAACGGACTGACGAACTCGAGAAATTCCTGTTGCATGTGAAAGTAGAAAGTCGCCCGATTACAACGGTATGTGTATTTTTCTCCTAGGCCTTTGTAGTTATTGGTTTCGAGTATCAGACTTGTGAAAATTTTAATGGTTTCTCAACCATTCCTTAACTTCAAACCCCCATTTCTCGCGAACGGATTGACGAACTCGAGAAATTCCTGTTGCATCTGAAAGTAGAAACTCGCTTGATTACAAAGATATGTGTATTCTTCCCCTAGGCCATTGTAGTTATTGGTTTCGGGTATCAGACTTGCGAAAATTTTGATGGTTTCTCAACGATTCCTTAACTTCAAACTCCCAATTCTCGCGAAGGGATTGACGAACTCGAGAAATTCCTGTTGCATCTGAAAGTAGAAACTCGCCCGATTACAAAGATATGTGTATTTTTCCCCTAGGGCGTTGTAGTTATTGGTTTCGAGTATCAGACTTGTGAAAATTTTAATGGTTTCTCAACCATTCCTTAACTTCAAACTCCCATATCTCGCGAACGGATTGACGAACTCGAGAAATTCCTGTTGCATCTGAAAGTAGAAACTCGCCCGATTACAAAGATATGTGTATTTTTCCCCTAGGCCAATGTAGTTATTGGTTTCGGGTATCAGACTTGCGAAAATTTTGATGGTTTCTCAACCATTCCTTAACTTCAAACTCCCATTCCTCGCGAACGAATTGACGAACTCGAGAAATTCCTGTTGCATCTGAAAGTAGAAACTCGCCTGATTACAATGGTATGTGTACTTTTCCCCTAGGCCATTCCAGTTATTGGTTTCGAGTATCAGACCAGCGAAAATTTTGATCGTTCCTCAACCATTCCTTAACTTCAAACTCCCATATCCCGCGAACGGACTGACGAACTCGAGAAATTCCTGTTGCATGTGAAAGTAGAAAGTCGCCCGATTACAACGGTATGTGTATTTTTCTCCTAGGCCTTTGTAGTTATTGGTTTCGAGTATCAGACCAGCGAAAATTTTGATGGTTCCTCAACCATTCCTTAACTTCGAACTCCCATTCCTCGCGAACGGATTGACGAACTCGAGAAATTCCTGTTGCATGTGAAAGTAGAAAGTCGCCCGATTACAACGGTATGTGTATTTTTCCCCTAGGCCAATGTAGTTATTGGTTTCGGGTATCAGACTTGCGAAAATTTTGATGGTTTCTCAACCATTCCTTAACTTCGAACTCCCATTCCTCGCGAACGGATTGACGAACTCGAGAAATTGCTGTTGCATCTGAAAGTAGAAACTCGCCTGATTACAATGGTATGTGTACTTTTCCCCTAGGCCATTCCAGTTATTGGTTTCGGGTATCAGACTTGCGAAAATTTTGATGGTTTCTCAACCATTCCTTAAATTCAAACTCCCATTCCTCGCGAACGAATTGACGAACTCGAGAAATTCCTGTTGCATCTGAAAGTAGAAACTCGCCTGATTACAATGGTATGTGTACTTTTCCCCTAGGCCATTCCAGTTATTGGTTTCGAGTATCAGACCAGCGAAAATTTTGATCGTTCCTCAACCATTCCATAACTTCAAACTCCCATATCCCGCGAACGGACTTACGAACTCGAGAAATTCCTGTTGCATGTGAAAGTAGAAAGTCGCCCGATTACAACGGTATGTGTATTTTTCTCCTAGGCCTTTGTAGTTATTGGTTTCGAGTATCAGACCAGCGAAAATTTTGATGGTTCCTCAACCATTCCTTAACTTCAAACTCCCATATCCCGCGAACGGATTGACGAACTCGAGAAATTCCTGTTGCATGTGAAAGTAGGTAGTCGCCCGATTACAACGGTATGTGTATTTTTCCCCTAGGCCGTTGTAATTATTGGTTTCGGGTATCAGACTTGCGAAAATTTTGATGGTTTCTCAACGATTCCTTAACTTCAAACTCCCATTTCTCGCGAACGGATTGACGAACTCGAGAAATTCCTGTTGCAACTGAAAGTAGAAACTCGCCCGATTACAAAGATATGTGTATTTTTCCCCTTGGCCATTGTAGTTATTGGTTTCGGGTATCAGACTTGCGAAAATTTTGATGGTTTCTCAACCATTCCTTAAATTCAAACTCCCATTCCTCGCGAACGAATTGACGAACTCGAGAAATTCCTGTTGCATCTGAAAGTAGAAACTCGCCTGATTACAATGGTATGTGTACTTTTCCCCTAGGCCATTCCAGTTATTGGTTTCGAGTATCAGACCAGCGAAAATTTTGATCGTTCCTCAACAATTCCTTAACTTCAAACTCCCATATCCCGCGAACGGACTGACGAACTCGTGAAATTCCTGTTGCATGTGAAAGTAGAAAGTCGCCCGATTACAACGGTATGTGTATTTTTCTCCTAGGCCTTTGTAGTTATTGGTTTCGAGTATCAGACTTGTGAAAATTTTGATGGTTTCTCAAGCATTCCTTAACTTCAAACCCCCATTTCTCGCGAACGGATTGACGAACTCGGGAAATTCCTGTTGTATCTGATAGTAGAAACTCGCCCGATTACAATGGTGTGTGTACTTTTCCCCTAGGTCATTCCAGTTATTGGTTTCGAGTATCAGACTTGCAAAATTTCGATGGTTTCTCAACCTTTCCTCATCTTCACACTTCCATATCTCGCGAACGGATTGTCGAACTCGGGAATTTCCTATTGCATCTGAAAGCAGAAACTCGCCCGATTACAACGGTGTGTGTACTTTTCCCCTAGGGCATTCCAGTTGTTGATTTCGAGTATCTGACCAGCGTAAATTTTGATGGTATCTCAACCATTCCGTAACTTCAAACTCCCATATCTCGCGAACGGATTGACGAACTCGAGAAATTCCTGTTGCATCTGAAAGCAGAAACTCGCCCGATTACAACGGTGTGCGTACTTTTCCCCTAGGCCATTCCAGTTGTTGGTTTCGAGTATCAGACCAGCGAAAATTTTGATGGTTTCTCAAGCATTCCTTAACTTCAAACTCCCATATCTCGCGAACGGATTGACGAACTCGAGAAATTCCTGTTGCATCTGAAGGTAGAAACTAGCCCGATTACAAAGATATTTGTATTTTTCCCCTAGGCCATTGTAGTTATTGGTTTCGGGTATCAGACTTGCGAAAATTTTGATAGTTTCTCAACCATTTTTTAACTTCAAACTCCCATTTCTCGCGAACGGATTGACGAACTCGAGAAATTCCTGTTGCATCTGAAAGCAGAAGCTCGCCCGATTACAACGGTGAGTGTACTTTTCCCCTAGGCCATTCCAGTTGTTGGTTTCGAGTATCAGACCAGCGAAAATTTTGATGGTTTCTCAAGCATTCCTTAACTTCAAACTCCCATATCTCGCGAACGGATTGACGAACTCGAGAAATTCCTGTTGCATCTGAAAGTAGAAACTCGCCCGATTACAAAGATATGTGTGTTTTTCCCCTGGGCCATTGTAGTTATTGGTTTCGGGAATCAGACTTGCGAAAATTTTGACGGTTTCTCAACGATTCCTTAACTTCAAACTCCCAATTCTCGCGAACGGATTGACGAACTCGAGAAATTCCTGTTGCATCTGAAAGTAGAAACTCGCCCGATTACAAAGATATGTGTATTTTTCCCCTAGGCCGTTGTAGTTATTGGTTTCGAGTATCAGACTTGTGAAAATTTTAATGGTTTCTCAACCATTCCTTAACTTCAAACTCCCATATCCCGCGAACGGATTGACGAACTCGAGAAATTCCTGTTGCATCTGAAAGTAGAAACTCGCCCGATTACAATGGTATGTGTACTTTTCCCCTAGGCCATTCCAGTTATTGGTTTCGGGTATCAGACTTGCGAAAATTTTGATTGTTTCTCAACCATTCCTTAAATTCAAACTCCCATTCCTCGCGAACGAATTGACGAACTCGAGAAATTCCTGTTGCATCTGAAAGTAGAAACTCGCCTGATTACAATGGTATGTGTACTTTTCCCCTAGGCCATTCCAGTTATTGGTTTCGAGTATCAGACCAGCGAAAATTTTGATCGTTCCTCAACCATTCCTTAACTTCAAACTCCCATATCCCGCGAACGGACTGACGAACTCGAGAAATTCCTGTTGCATGTGAAAGTAGAAAGTCGCCCGATTACAACGGTATGTGTATTTTTCTCCTAGGCCTTTGTAGTTATTGGTTTCGAGTATCAGACCAGCGAAAATTTTGATGGTTCCTCAACCATTCCTTAACTTCAAACTCCCATATCCCGCGAACGGATTGACGAACTCGAGAAATTCCTGTTGCATGTGAAAGTAGGTAGTCGCCCGATTACAACGGTATGTGTATTTTTCCCCTAGGCCGTTGTAATTATTGGTTTCGGGTATCAGACTTGCGATAATTTTGATGGTTTCTCAACGATTCCTTAACTTCAAACTCCCATTTCTCGCGAACGGATTGACGAACTCGAGAAATTCCTGTAGCAACTGAAAGTAGAAACTCGCCCGATTACAAAGATATGTGTATTTTTCCCCTTGGCCATTGTAGTTATTGGTTTCGGGTATCAGACTTGCGAAAATTTTGATGGTTTCTCAACCATTCCTTAACTTCAAACTCCCATTTCTCGCGAACGGATTGACGAACTCGAGAAATTCCTGTTGCATCTGAAAGTAGAAACTCCCCTGATTACAATGGTATGTGTACTTTTCCCCTAGGCCATTCCAGTTATTGGTTTCGAGTATCAGACCAGCGAAAATTTTGATCGTTCCTCAACAATTCCTTAACTTCAAACTCCCATATCCCGCGAACGGACTGACGAACTCGTGAAATTCCTGTTGCATGTGAAAGTAGAAAGTCGCCCGATTACAACGGTATGTGTATTTTTCTCCTAGGCCTTTGTAGTTATTGGTTTCGAGTATCAGACTTGTGAAAATTTTGATGGTTTCTCAAGCATTCCTTAACTTCAAACTCCCATATCTCGCGAACGGATTGACGAACTCGAGAAATTCCTGTTGCATCTGAAGGTAGAAACTAGCCCGATTACAAAGATATTTGTATTTTTCCCCTAGGCCATTGTAGTTATTGGTTTCGGGTATCAGACTTGCGAAAATTTTGATAGATTCTCAACCATTTTTTAACTTCAAACTCCCATTTCTCGCGAACGGATTGACGAACTCGAGAAATTCCTGTTGCATCTGAAAGCAGAAGCTCGCCCGATTACAACGGTGAGTGTACTTTTCCCCTAGGCCATTCCAGTTGTTGGTTTCGAGTATCAGACCAGCGAAAATTTTGATGGTTTCTCAAGCATTCCTTAACTTCAAACTCCCATATCTCGCGAACGGAATGACGAACTCGAGAAATTCCTGTTGCATCTGAAAGTAGAAACTCGCCCGATTACAAAGATATGTGTGTTTTTCCCCTGGGCCATTGTAGTTATTGGTTTCGGGAATCAGACTTGCGAAAATTTTGACGGTTTCTCAACGATTCCTTAACTTCAAACTCCCAATTCTCGCGAACGGATTGACGAACTCGAGAAATTCCTGTTGCATCTGAAAGTAGAAACTCGCCCGATTACAAAGATATGTGTATTTTTCCCCTAGGCCGTTGTAGTTGTTGGTTTCGAGTATCAGACTTGTGAAAATTTTAATGGTTTCTCAACCATTCCTTAACTTCAAACTCCCATATCCCGCGAACGGATTGACGAACTCGAGAAATTCCTGTTGCATCTGAAAGTAGAAACTCGCCCGATTACAAAGATATGTGTATTTTTCCCCTAGGCCAATGTTGTTATTGGTTTCGGGTATGAGACTTGCGAAAATTTTGATGGTTTCTCAACCATTCCTTAACTTCAAACCCCCATTTCACGCGAACGGATTGACGAACTCGGGAAATTCCTGTTGTATCTGAAAGTAGAAACTCGCCCGATTACAATGGTGTGTGTACTTTACCCCTAGGCCATTCCGGTTATTGGTTTCGAGTATCAGACCAGCGAAAATTTTGATGGTTTCTCAAGCATTCCTTAACTTCAAACTTCCATATCTCGCGATCGGATTGACGAACTCGAGAATTTCCTATTGCATCTGAAAGCAGAAACTCGCCCCATTACAACGGTATGTGTATTTTTGCCCTAGGCCATAGTAGTTATTGGATTCGTGTATCAGACTTGCGAACATTTTGATGATTTCTCAACCATTCCTTAACTTCAAACTCCCATATCTCGCGAACGGATTGACGAACTCGAGAATTTCCTATTGCATATGAATGCAGAAACTCGCCCGATTACAACGGTATGTGTATTTTTGCCCTAGGCCATAGTAGTTATTGGATTCGAGTATCAGACTTGCGAAAATTTTGATGATTTCTCAACCATTCCTTAACTTCAAACTGCCATATCTCGCGAACGCATTGACGAACTTGAGAAATTCCTGTTGCATGTGAAAGTAGAATCTCGCCCGATTACAATGGTATGTGTATTTTTCCCCTAGGCATTTGTAGATATTGGTTTCGAGTATCAGACTTGCGAAAATTTTGATGGTTTCTCAACCATTCCTTAATTTCAAACTCCCATTTCTCGCGAACGGATTGACGAACTCGAGAAATTCCTGTTGCGTCTGAAAGTAGAAACTCGCCTGATTACAATGGTATGTGTATTTTTCCTCTAGGCCTTTGTAGTTATGGGTTTCGAGTATCAGACTTGCGAAAATTTTGATGGTTTCTCAACCATTCCTTAACTTCAAACTCCTATTTCTCGCGAACGGATTGACGAACTCGAGAAATTCCTATTGCATCTGAAAACAGAAACTCGCCCGATTACAACGGTATGTGTATTTTTGCCCTAGGCCATAGTAGTTGTTGGTTTCGCGTATCAGACCAGCGAAAATTTTGATGGTTTCTCATGTATTCCTTAACTTCAAACTTCCATATCTCGCGAACGGATTGACGAACTCGAGAATTTCCTATTGCATCTGAATGCAGAAACTCGCCCGATTACAACGGTATGTGTATTTTTGCCCTAGGCCATAGTAGTTATTGGATTCGAGTATCAGACTTGCGAAAATTTTGATGATTTCTCAACCATTCCTTAACTTCAAACTCCCATATCCCGCGAACGGATTGACGAACTCGAGAAATTCCTGTTGCTTGTGAAAGTAGAAAGTCGCCCGATTACAACGGTATGTGTATTTTTCCCCTAGGCATTTGTAGATATTGGTTTCGAGTATGAGACTTGCGAAAATTTTGATGGTTTCTCAACCATTCCTTAACTTCAAACTCCTATTTCTCGCGAACGGATTGACGAACTCGAGAAATTCCTATTGCATCTGAAAGCAGAAACTCGCCCGATTACAACGGTATGTGTATTTTTCCCTAGGCCATAGTAGTTGTTGGTTTCGCGTATCAGACCAGCGAAAATTTTGATGGTTTCTCATGTATTCCTTAACTTCAAACTTCCATATCTCGCGAACGGATTGACGAACTCGAGAATTTCCTATTGCATCTGAATGCAGAAACTCGCCCGATTACAACGGTATGTGTATTTTTGCCCTAGGCCATAGTAGTTATGGGATTCGAGTATCAGACTTGCGAAAATTTTGTTGATTTCTCAACCATTCCTTAACTTCAAACTGCCATATCTCGCGAACGCATTGACGAACTTGAGAAATTCCTGTTGCATGTGAAAGTAGAATCTCGCCCGATTACAATGGTATGTGTATTTTTCCCCTAGGCATTTGTAGATATTGGTTTCGAGTATCAGACTTGCGAAAATTTTGATGGTTTCTCAACCATTCCTTAACTTCAAACTCCCATTTCTCGCGAACGGATTGACGAACTCGAGAAATTCCTGTTGCATCTGAAAGTAGAAACTCGCCTGATTACAATGGTATGTGTATTTTTCCTCTAGGCCTTTGTAGTTATTGGTTTCGAGTATCAGACTTGCGAAAATTTTGATGGTTTCTCAACCATTCCTTAACTTCAAACTCCTATTTCTCGCGAACGGATTGACGAACTCGAGAAATTCCTATTGCATCTGAAAACAGAAACTCGCCCGATTACAACGGTATGTGTATTTTTGCCCTAGGCCATAGTAGTTGTTGGTTTCGCGTATCAGACCAGCGAAAATTTTGATGGTTTCTCATGTATTCCTTAACTTCAAACTTCCATATCTCGCGAACGGATTGACGAACTCGAGAATTTCCTATTGCATCTGAATGCAGAAACTCGCCCGATTACAACGGTATGTGTATTTTTGCCCTAGGCCATAGTAGTTATTGGATTCGAGTATCAGACTTGCGAAAATTTTGATGATTTCTCAACCATTCCTTAACTTCAAACTCCCATATCCCGCGAACGGATTGACGAACTCGAGAAATTCCTGTTGCATGTGAAAGTAGAAAGTCGCCCGATTACAACGGTATGTGTATTTTTCCCCTAGGCATTTGTAGATATTGGTTTCGAGTATGAGACTTGCGAAAATTTTGATGGTTTCTCAACCATTCCTTAACTTCAAACTCCTATTTCTCGCGAACGCATTGACGAACTCGAGAAATTCCTGTTGCATGTGAAAGTAGAATCTCGCCCGATTACAATGGTATGTGTATTTTTCCCCTAGGCATTTGTAGATATTGGTTTCGAGTATCAGACTTGCGAAAATTTTGATGGTTTCTCAACCATTCCTTAACTTCAAACTCCCATTTCTCGCGAACGGATTGACGAACTCGAGAAATTCCTGTTGCATCTGAAATTAGAAACTCGCCTGATTACAATGGTATGTGTATTTTTCCTCTAGGCCTTTGTAGTTATTGGTTTCGAGTATCAGACTTGCGAAAATTTTGATGGTCTCTCAACCATTCCTTAACTTCAAACTCCCTTATCTCGCGAACGGATTGACGAACTCGAGAATTTCCTATTGCATCTGAATGCAGAAACTCGCCCGGTTACAACGGTATGTGTATTTTTGCCCTAGGCCATAGTAGTTATTGCATTCGTGTATCAGACTTGCGAAAATTTTGATGGTTTCTCAACCATTCCTTAACTTCAAACTCCTATTTCTCGCGAACGGATTGACGAACTCGAGAAATTCCTATTGCATCTGAAAGCAGAAACTCGCCCGATTACAACGGTATGTGTATTTTTGCCCTAGGCCATAGTAGTTGTTGGTTTCGCGTATCAGACCAGCGAAAATTTTGATGGTTTCTCATGTATTCCTTAACTTCAAACTTCGATATCTCGCGAACGGATTGACGAACTCGAGAATTTCCTATTGCATCTGAATGCAGAAGCTCGCCCGATTACAACGGTATGTGTATTTTTGCCCTAGGCCACAGTAGTTATTGGATTCGAGTATCAGACTTGCGAAAATTTTGATGATTTCTCAACCATGCCTTAACTTCAAACTGCCATATCTCGCGAACGCATTGACGAACTCGAGAAATTCCTGTTGCATGTGAAAGTAGAATCTCGCCCGATTACAATGGTATGTGTATTTTTCCTCTAGGCCTCTGTAGTTATTGGTTTCGAGTATCAGACTTGCGAAAATTTTGATGGTTTCTCAACCATTCCTTAACTTCAAACTCCTATTTCTCGCGAACGGATTGACGAACTCGAGAATTTCCTATTGCATCTGAATGCAGAAACTCGCCCGGTTACAACGGTATGTGTATTTTTGCCCTAGGCCATAGTAGTTATTGCATTCGTGTATCAGACTTGCGAAAATTTTGATGGTTTCTCAACCATTCCTTAACTTCAAACTCCTATTTCTCGCGAACGGATTGACGAACTCGAGAAATTCCTATTGCATCTGAAAGCAGAAACTCGCCCGATTACAACGGTATGTGTATTTTTGCCCTAGGCCATAGTAGTTGTTGGTTTCGCGTATCAGACCAGCGAAAATTTTGATGGTTTCTCATGTATTCCTTAACTTCAAACTTCGATATCTCGCGAACGGATTGACGAACTCGAGAATTTCCTATTGCATCTGAATGCAGAAGCTCGCCCGATTACAACGGTATGTGTATTTTTGCCCTAGGCCACAGTAGTTATTGGATTCGAGTATCAGACTTGCGAAAATTTTGATGATTTCTCAACCATGCCTTAACTTCAAACTGCCATATCTCGCGAACGCATTGACGAACTCGAGAAATTCCTGTTGCATGTGAAAGTAGAATCTCGCCCGATTACAATGGTATGTGTATTTTTCCTCTAGGCCTCTGTAGTTATTGGTTTCGAGTATCAGACTTGCGAAAATTTTGATGGTTTCTCAACCATTCCTTAACTTCAAACTCCTATTTCTCGCGAACGGATTGACGAACTCGAGAAATTCCTATTGCATCTGAAAGCAGAAACTCGCCCGATTACAACGGTATGTGTATTTTTGCCCTAGGCCATAGTAGTTGTTGGTTTCGCGTATCAGACCAGCGAAAATTTTGATGGTTTCTCATGTATTCCTTAACTTCAAACTTCCATATATCGCGAACGGATTGACGAACTCGAGAATTTCCTATTGCATCTGAATACAGAAACTCGCCCGATTACAACGGTATGTGTATTTTTGCCCTAGGCCATAGTAGTTATCGGATTCGAGTACCAGACTTGCGAAAATTTTGATGATTTCTCAACCATTCCTTAACTTCAAACTGCCATATCTCGCGAACGCATTGACGAACTCGAGAAATTCCTGTTGCATGTGAAAGTAGAATCTCGCCCGATTACAATGGTATGTGTATTTTTCCCCTAGGCATTTGTAGATATTGGTTTCGAGTATCAGACTTGCGAAAATTTTGATGGTTTCTCAACCATTCCTTAACTTCAAACTCCCATTTCTCGCGAACGGATTGACGAACTCGAGAAATTCCTGTTGCATCTGAAATTAGAAACTCGCCTGATTACAATGCTATGTGTATTTTTCCTCTAGGCCTTTGTAGTTATTGGTTTCGAGTATCAGACTTGCGAAAATTTTGATGGTCTCTCAACCATTCCTTAACTTCAAACTCCCTTATCTCGCGAACGGATTGACGAACTCGAGAATTTCCTATTGCATCTGAATGCAGAAACTCGCCCGGTTACAACGGTATGTGTATTTTTGCCCTAGGCCATAGTAGTTATTGCATTCGTGTATCAGACTTGCGAAAATTTTGATGATTTCTCAACAATTCCTTAAATTCAAACTACCATATCTCGCGAACGGATTGACGAACTCGAGAAATTCCTGTTGCATCTGAAAGTAGAAACTCGCTTGATTACAAAGATATGTGTATTTTTCCCCTAGGCCATTGTAGTTATTGGTTTCGGGTATCAGACTTGCGAAAATTTTGATGGTTTCTCAACGATTCCTTAACTTCAAACTCGCAATTCTCGCGAACGGATTGACTAACTCGAGAAATTCCTGTTGCATCTGAAAGTAGAAACTCGCCCGATTACAAAGATATGTGTATTTTTCCCCTAGGCCGTTGTAGTTATTGGTTTCGGGTATCAGACTTGCGAAAATTTTGATGGTTTCTCAACGATTCCTTAACTTCAAACTCCCATTTCTCGCGAACGGATTGACGAACTCGAGAAATTCCTGTTGCATCTGAAAGTAGAAACACGCCCGATTACAATGGTATGTGTACTTTTCCCCTAGGCCATTCCAGTTATTGGTTTCTAGTATGAGACCAGCGAAAATTTTGATGGTTTCTCAACCATTCCTTAACTTCAAACTCCCATATCCCGCGAACGGATTGACGAACTCGAGAAATTCCTGTTGCATGTGAAAGTAGAAAGTCGCCCGATTACAACGGTATGTGTATTTTTTTCCTAGGCCTTTGTAGTTATTGGTTTCGAGTATCAGACTTGCGAAAATTTTAATGGTTTCTCAACCATTCCTTAACTTCAAACTCCCATATCTCGCGAACGGATTGACGAACTCGAGAAATTCCTGTTGCATCTGAAAGTAGAAACTCGCCCGATTACAAAGATATGTGTATTTTTCCCCTAGGCCATTGTAGTTATTGGTTTCAGGTATCAGACTTGCGAAAATTTTGAAGGTTTCTCAACCATTCCTTAACTTCAAACTCCCATTTCTCGCGAACGGATTGACGAACTCGAGAAATTCCTGTTGCATCTGAAAGTAGAAACTCGCCTGATTACAATGGTATTTGTACTTTTCCCCTAGGCCATTCCAGTTATTGGTTTCGAGTATCAGACCAGCGAAAATTTTGATGGTTCCTCAACCATTCCTTAACTTCAAACTCCCATATCCCGCGAACGGATTGACGAACTCGAGAAATTCCTGTTGCATGTGAAAGTAGGTAGTCGCCCGATTACAACGGTATGTGTATTTTTCTCCTAGGCCTTTGTAGTTATTGGTTTCGAGTATCAGACTTGCGAAAATTTTAATGGTTTCTCAACCATTCCTTAACTTCAAACCCCCATTTCTCGCGAACGGATTGACGAACTCGGAAAATTCATGTTGTATCTGAAAGTAGAAACTCGCCCGATTACAATGGTGTGTGTACTTTTCCCCTAGGCCATTCCAGTTATTGGTTTCGAGTATCAGACCAGCGAAAATTTTGATGGTTTCTCAAGCATTCCTTAACTTCAAACTTCCATATCTCGCGATCGGATAGACGAACTGGAGAATTTCCTATTGCATCTGAAAGCAGAAACTCGCCCGATTACAAGGGTATGTGTATTTTTGCCCTAGGCCATAGTAGTTATTGGATTCGTGTATCAGACTTGCAAAAACTTTGATGATTTCTCAACCATTCCTTAACTTCAAACTCCCATATCTCGCGAACGGATTGACGAACTCGAGAAATTCCTGTTGCATCTGAAGGTAGAAACTCTCCCGATTACAAAGATATGTGTATTTTTCCCCTAGGCCGTTGTAATTATTGGTTTCGGGTATCAGACTTGCGAAAATTTTGTTGGTTTCTCAACGATTCCTTAACTTCAAACTCCCATTTCTCGCGAACGGATTGACGAACTCGAGAAATTCCTGTTGCATCTGAAAGTAGAAACTCGCCCGATTACAATGGTATGTGTACTTTTCCCCTAGGCCATTCCAGTTATTGGTTTCGAGTATCAGACCGGCGAAAATTTTGATGGTTTCTCAACCATTCCTTAACTTCAAACTCCCATATCCCGCGAACGGATTGACGAACTCGAGAAATTCCTGTTGCATGTGAAAGTGGAAAGTCGCCCGATTACAACGGTATGTGTATTTTTTTCCTAGGCCTTTGTAGTTATTGGTTTCGAGTATCAGACTTGTGAAAATTTTAATGGTTTCTCAACCATTCCTTAACTTCAAACTCCCATATCTCGCGAACGGATTGACGAACTCGAGAAATTCCTGTTGCATCTGAAAGTAGAAACTCGCCCGATTACAAAGGTATGTGTATTTTTCCCCTTGGCCATTGTAGTTATTGGTTTCGGGTATCAGATTTGCGAAAATTTTGATGGTTTCTCAACCATTCCTTAACTTCAAACTCCCATTTCTCGCGAACGGATTGATGAACTCGAGAAATTCCTGTTGCATCTGAATGCAGAAACTCGCCCGGTTACAATGGTATGTGTATTTTTCCCCTAGGCATTTGTAGATATTGGTTTCGAGTATCAGACTTGCGAAAATTTTGATGGTTTCTCAACCATTCCTTAACTTCAAACTCCCATATCTCGCGAACGGATTGATGAACTCGAGAAATTCCTTTTGCATCTGAAAGTAGAAACTCGCCCGATTACAAAGATATGTGTATTTTTCCCCTAGGCCATTGTAGTTATTGGTTTCGGGTATCAGACTTGCGAAAATTTTGAAGGTTTCTCAACCATTCCTTAACTTCAAACTCCCATTTCTCGCGAACGGATTGACGAACTCGAGAAATTCCTGTTGCATCTGAAAGTAGAAACTCGCCTGATTACAATGGTATGTGTATTTTTCCTCTAGGCCTTTGTAGTTATTGGTTTCGAGTATCAGACTTGCGAAAATTTTGATGGTTTCTCAACCATTCCTTAACTTCAAACTCCCATTTCTCGCGAACGGATTGACGAACTCGAGAAATTCTTGTTGCATCTGATAGTAGAGACTCGCCTGATTACAATGGTATGTGTATTTTTCCTCTAGGCCTTTGTAGTTATTGGTTTCGAGTATCAGACTTGCGAAAATTTTGATGGTCTCTCAACCATTCCTTAACTTCAAACTCCCATATCTCGCGAACGGATTGTCGAACTCGAGAATTTCCTATTGCATCTGAATGCAGAAACTCGCCCGGTTACAACGGTATGTGTATTTTTGCCCTAGGCCATAGTAGTTATTGGATTCGTGTATCAGACTTGCGAAAATTTTGATGATTTCTCAACCATTCCTTAACTTCAAACTACCATATCTCGCGAACGGATTGACGAACTCGAGAAATTCCTGTGGCATCTGAAAGTAGAAACTCGCCCGGTTACAATGGTATGTGTACTATTCCCCTAGGCCATTCCAGTTATTGGTTTCTAGTATGAGACCAGCGAAAATTTTGATGGTTTCTCAACCATTCGTTAACTTCAAACTCCCATATCCCGCGAACGGATTGACGAACTCGAGAAATTCCTGTTGCATGTGAAAGTAGAAAGTCGCCCGATTACAACGGTATGTGTATTTTTTTCCAAGGCCTTTGTAGTTATTGGTTTCGAGTATCAGACTTGCGAAAATTTTAATGGTTTCTCAACCATTCCTTAACTTCAAACTCCCATATCTCGCGAACGGATTGACGAACTCGAGAAATTCCTGTTGCATCTGAAAGTAGAAACTCGCCCGATTACAAAGATATGTGTATTTTTCCCCTAGGCCATTGTAGTTATTGGTTTCGGGTATCAGACTTGCGAAAATTTTGAAGGTTTCTCCACCATTCCTTAACTTCAAACTCCCATTTCTCGCGAACGGATTGACGAACTCGAGAAATTCCTGTTGCATCTGAAAGTAGAAACTCGCCTGATTACAATGGTATGTGTACTTTTCCCCTAGGCCATTCCAGTTATTGGTTTCGAGTATCAGACCAGCGAAAATTTTGATGGTTCCTCAACCATTCCTTAACTTCAAACTCCCATATCCCGCGAACGGATTGACGAAATCGAGAAATTCCTGTTGCATGTGAAAGTAGGTAGTCGCCCGATTACAACGGTATGTGTATTTTTCTCCTAGGCCTTTGTAGTTACTGGTTTCGAGTATCAGACTTGCGAAGATTTTGATGGTTTCTCAACCATTCCTTAACTTCAAACCCCCATTTCTCGCGAACGGATTGACGAACTCGGAAAATTCCTGTTGTATCTGAAAGTAGAAACTCGCCCGATTACAATGGTGTGTGTACTTATCCCCTAGGCCATTCCAGTTATTGGTTTCGAGTATCAGACCAGCGAAAATTTTGATGGTTTCTCAAGCATGCCTTAACTTCAAACTTCCATATCTCGCGATCGGATATACGAACTCGAGAATTTCCTATTGCATCTGAAAGCAGAAACTCGCCCGATTACAAGGGTATGTGTATTTTTGCCCTAGGCCATAGTAGTTATTGGATTCGTGTATCAGACTTGCGAAAACTTTGATGATTTCTCAACCATTCCTTAACTTCAAACTCCCATATCTCGCGAACGGACTGACGAACTCCAGAAATTCCTGTTGCATCTGAAGGTAGAAACTCTCCCGATTACAAAGATATGTGTATTTTTCCCCTAGGCCGTTGTAATTATTGGTTTCGGGTATCAGACTTGCGAAAATTTCGTTGGTTTCTCAACCATTCCTTAACTTCAAACTCCCATATCTCGCGAACGGATTGACGAACTCGAGAAATTCCTGTTGCATCTGAAAGTAGAAACTCGCCTGATTACAATGGTATGTGTACTTTTCCCCTGGGCCATTCCAGTTATTGGTTTCGAGTATCAGACCAGCGAAAATTTTGATCGTTCCTCAACAATTCCTTAACTTCAAACTCCCATATCCCGCGAACGGACTGACGAACTCGTGAAATTCCTGTTGCATCTGAAAGTAGAAACTCGCCCGATTACAATGGTATGTGTACTTTTCCCCTAGGCCATTCCTGTTATTGGTTTCGAGTATCAGACTTGCAAAATTTGGATGGTTTCTCAAACTTTCCTCATTTTCACACTTCCATATCTCGCGAACGGATTGTCGAACTCGGGAATTTCCTATTGCATCTGAAAGCAGAAACTCGCCCGATTACAACGGTGTGTGTACTTTTCCCCTAGGCCATTCCAGTTGTTGATTTCGAGTATCTGACCAGCGTAAATTTTGATGGTATCTCAACCATTCCTTAACTTCAAACTCTCATATCTCGCGAACGGATTGACGAACTCGAGAATTTCCTATTGCATCTGAAAGCAGAAACTCGCCCGATTGCAACGGTATGTGTATTTTTGCCCTAGGCCATAGTAGTTATTGGATTCGTATATCAGACTTGCGAAAATTTTGATGATTTCTCAACCATTCCTTAACTTCAAACTCCCATATCTCGCGAACGGATTGACGAACTCGAGAAATTCCTGTTGCATCTGAAAGTAGAAACTCGCCCGATTACAATGGTATGTGCATTTTTCCCTAGGCCATTGTAGTTATTGGTTTCGGGTATCAGACTTGCGAAAATTTTTATGGTTTCTCAACGATTCCTTAACTTCAAACTCCAATTTCTCGCGAACGGATTGACGAACTCGAGAAATTCCTGTTGCATCTGAAAGTAGAAACTCGCCCGATTACAATGGTATGTGTACTTTTCCCCTAGGCCATTCCAGTTACTGGTTTCGAGTATCAGACCAGCGAAAATTTTAATGGTTTCTCAACCATTCCTTAACTTCAAACTCCCATATCTCGCGAACGGATTGACGAACTCGAGAAATTCCTGTTGCATCTGAAAGTAGAAACTCGCCCGATTACAATGGTATGTGTATTTTTCCCCTAGGCCATTGTAGTTATTGGTTTCGGGTATCAGACTTGCGAAAATTTTGATGGTTTCTCAACGATTCCTTAACTTCAAACTCCAATTTCTCGCGATCGGATTGACGAACTTGAGAATTTCCTATTGCATCTGATCGCAGAAACTCGCCCGATTACAACGGTATGTGTATTTTTGCCCTAGGCCATAGTAGTTATTGGATTCGTGTATCAGACTTGCGAAAATTTTGATGATTTCTCAACCATTCCTTAACTTCAAACTCCCATATCTCGCGAACGGATTGACGAACTCGAGAAATTCCTGTTGCATCTGAAAGTAGAAACTCGCCCGATTACAAAGATATGTGTATTTTTGCCCTAGGCCATAGTAGTTGTTGGTTTCGCGTATCAGACCAGCGAAAATTTTGATGGTTTCTCATGTATTCCTTAACTTCAAACTTCCATATCTCGCGAACGGATTGACGAACTCGAGAATTTCCTATTGCATCTGAATGCAGAAACTCGCCCGATTACAACGGTATGTGTATTTTTGCCCTAGACCATAGTAGTTATTGGATTCGAGTATCAGACTTGCGAAAATTTTGATGATTTCTCAACCATTCCTTAACTTCAAACTGCCATATCTCGCGAACGCATTGACGAACTCGAGAAATTCCTGTTGCATGTGAAAGTAGAATCTCGCCCGATTACAATGGTATGTGTATTTTTCCCCTAGGCATTTGTAGATATTGGTTTCGAGTATCAGACTTGCGAAAATTTTGATGGTTTCTCAACCAATCCTTAACTTCAAACTCCCATTTCTCGCGAACGGATTGACGAACTCGAGAAATTCCTGTTGCATCTGAAAGTAGAAACTCGCCTGATTACAATGGTATGTGTATTTTTCCTCTAGGCCTTTGTAGTTATTGGTTTCGAGTATCAGACTTGCGAAAATTTTGATGGTTTCTCAACCATTCCTTAACTTCAAACTCCCATTTCTCGCGGACGGATTGACGAACTCGAGAAATTCTTGATGCATCTGATAGTAGAAACTCGCCTGATTACAATGGTATGTGTATTTTTCCTCTAGGCCTTTGTAGTTATTGGTTTCGAGTATCAGACTTGCGAAAATTTTGATGGTCTCTCAACCATTCCTTAACTTCAAACTCCCATATCTCGCGAACGGATTGACGAACTCGAGAATTTCCTATTGCATCTGAATGCAGAAACTCGCCCGATTACAACGGTATGTGTATTTTTGCCCTAGGCCATAGTAGTTATTGGATTCGTGTATCAGACCAGCGAAAATTTTGATGGTTTCTCAAGCATTCCTTAACTTCAAACTTCCATATCTCGCGATCGGATTGACGAACTCGAGAATTTCCTATTGCATCTGAAAGCAGAAACTCGCCCGATTACAACGGTATGTGTATTTTTGCCCTAGGCCATAGTAGTTATTGGATTCGTGTATCAGACCAGCGAAAATTTTGATGGTTTCTCATGTATTCCTTAACTTCAAACTTCCATATCTCGCGAACGGATTGACCAACTCGAGAATTTCCTATTGCATCTGAATGCAGAAACTCGCCCGATTACAACGGTATGTGTATTTTTGCCCTAGGCCATAGTAGTTAATGGATTCGAGTATCAGACTTGCGAAAATTTTGATGATTTCTCAACGATTCCTTAACTTCAAACTCCAATTTCTCGCGATCGGATTGACGAACTCGAGAAATTCCTGTTGCATGTGAAAGTAGAATCTCGCCCGATTACAACGGTATGTGTATTTTTGCCCTAGGCCATAGTAGTTATTGGATTCGTGTATCAGACTTGCGAAAATTTTGATGATTTCTCAACCATTCCTTAACTTCAAACTCCCATATCTCGCGCACGGATTGACGAACTCGAGAAATTCCTGTTGCCTCTGAAAGTAGAAATTCGCCCGATTACAAAGATATGTGTATTTTTCCCCTAGGCCATTGTAGTTATTGGTTTCGGGTATCAGACTTGCGAAAATTTTGATGGTTTCTCAACGATTCATTAACTTCAAACTCCCATTTCTCGCGAACGCATTGACGAACTCGAGAAATTCCGGTTGCATCTGAAAGTAGAAACTCGCCTCATTACAATGGTATGTGTATTTTTCCTCTAGGCCTGTGTAGTTATTGGTTTCGAGTATCAGACTTGCGAAAATTTTAATGGTTTCTCAACCATTCCTTAACTTCAAACTCCCATATCTCGCGAACGGATTGACGAACTCGAGAAATTCCTGTTGCATCTGAAAGTAAAAACTCGCCCGATTACAAAGATATGTGTATTTTTCCCCTAGGCCAATGTAGTTATTGGTTTCGGGTATCAGACTTGCGAAAATTTTGATGGTTTCTCAACCATTCCTTAACTTCAAACTCCCATTTCTCGCGAACGGATAGACGAACTCGAGAAATTCCTGTTGCATCTGAAAGTAGAAACTCGCCTGATTACAATGGTATGTGTATTTTTCCTCTAGGCCTTTGTAGTTATTGGTTTCGAGTATCAGACTTGCGAAAATTTTGATGGTCTCTCAACCATTCCTTAACTTCAAACTCCCATATCTCGCGAACGGATTGACGAACTCGAGAATTTCCTATTGCATCTGAATGCAGAAACTCGCCCGATTACAACCGTATGTGTATTTTTGCCCAAGGCCATAGTAGTTATTGGATTCGAGTATCAGACTTGCGAAAATTTTGATGATTTCTCAACCATTCCTTAACTTCAAACTCCCATATCCCGCGAACGGATTGACGAACTCGAGAAATTCCTGTTGCATGTGAAAGTAGAAAGTCGCCCGATTACAACGGTATGTGTATTTTTCTCCTAGGCCTTTGTAGTTATTGGTTTCGAGTATCAGACTTGCGAAAATTTTGATGGTTTCTCAACCATTCCTTAACTTCAAACCCCCATTTCACGCGAACGGATTCACGAACTCGGGAAATTCCTGTTGTATCTGAAAGTAGAAACTCGCCCGATTACAATGGTGTGTGTACTTTTCCCCTAGGCCATTCCAGTTATTGGTTTCGAGTATCAGACCAGCGAAAATTTTGATGGTTTCTCAAGCATTCCTTAACTTCAAACTTCCATATCTCGCGATCGGATTGACGAACTCGAGAATTTCCTATTGCATCTGAAAGCAGAAACTCGCCCGATTACAACGGTATGTGTATTTTTGCCCTAGGCCATAGTAGTTACTGGATTCGTGTATCAGACTTGCGAAAATTTTGATGATTTCTCAACCATTCCTTAACTACAAACTCCCATATCTCGCGAACGGATTGACGAACTCGAGAATTTCCTATTGCATCTGAATGCAGAAACTCGCCCGATTACAACGGTATGTGTATTTTTGCCCTAGGCCATAGTAGTTGTTGGTTTCGCGTATCAGACCAGCGAAAATTTTGATGGTTTCTCATGTATTCCTTAACTTCAAACTTCCATATCTCGCGAACGGATTGATGGACTCGAGAATTTCTTATTGCATCTGAATGCAGAAACTCGCCCGATTACAACGGTATGTGTATTTTTGCCCTAGGCCATAGTAGTTATTGGATTCGAGTATCAGACTTGCGAAAATTTTGATGGTTTCTCAACCATTCCTTAACTTCAAACTCCCATTTCTCGCGAACGGATTGACGAACTCGAGAAATTCCTGTTGCATCAGAAAGTAGAAACTCGCCTGATTACAACGGTATGTGTATTTTTCCTCTAGGCCTTTGTAGTTATTGGTTTCGAGTATCAGACTTGTGAAAATTTTGATGGTTTCTCAACCATTCCTTAACTTCAAACTCCCATTTCTCGCGGACGGATTGGCGAACTCGAGAAATTCTTGTTGCATCTGATAGTAGAAACTCGCCTGATTACAATGGTATGTGTATTTTTCCTCTAGGCCTTTGTAGTTATTGGATTCGAGTATCAGACTTGCGAAAATTTTGATGATTTCTCAACCATTCCTTAACTTCAAACTCCCATATCCCGCGAACGGATTGACGAACTCGAGAAATTCCTGTTGCATGTGAAAGTAGAAAGTCGCCCGATTACAACGGTATGTGTATTTTTCTCCTAGGCCTTTGTAGTTATTGGTTTCGAGTATCAGACTTGCGAAAATTTTGATGGTTTCTCAACCATTCCTTAACTTCAAACCCCCATTTCACGCGAACGGATTGAGGAACTCGGGAAATTCCTGTTGTATCTGAAAGTAGAAACTCGCCTGATTACAATGGTGTGTGTACTTTTCCCCTAGGCCATTCCAGTTATTGGTTTCGAGTATCAGACCAGCGAAAATTTTGATGGTTTCTCAAGCATTCCTTAACTTCAAACTTCCATATCTCGCGATCGGATTGACGAACCCGAGAATTTCCTATTGCATCTGAATTGCAGAAACTCGCCCTATTACAACGGTATGTGTATTTTTGCCCTAGGCCATAGTAGTTATTGGATTCGAGTATCAGACTTGCGAAAATTTTGATGATTTCTCAACCATTCCTTAATTTCAAACTCCCATATCCCGCGAACGGATTGACGAACTCGAGAAATTCCTGTTGCATGTGAAAGTAGAATGTCGCCCGATTACAACGGTATGTGTATTTTTGCCCTAGGCCATAGTAGTTATTGGATTCGAGTATCAGACTTGCGAAAATTTTGATGATTTCTCAACCATTCCTTAACTTCAAACTGCCATATCTCGCGAACGCATTTACGAACTCGAGAAATTCCTGTTGCATGTGAAAGTAGAATCTCGCCCGATTACAATGGTATGTGTATTTTTCCCCTAGGCATTTGTAGATATTGGTTTCGAGTATCAGACTTGCGAAAATTTTGATGGTTTCTCAACCATTCCTTAACTTCAAACTCCCATTTCTCGCGAACGGATTGACGAACTCGAGAAATTCCTGTTGCATCTGAAAGTAGAAACTCGCCTGATTACAATGGTATGTGTATTTTTCCTCTAGGCCTTTGTAGTTATTGGTTTCGTGTATCAGGCTTGCGAAAATTTTAACGGTTTCTCAACCATTCCTTAACTTCAAACTCCCATATCTCGCGAACGGATTGACGAACTCGAGAAATTCCTGTTGCATCTGAAAGTAAAAACTCGCCCGATTACAAAGATATGTGTATTTTTCCCCTAGGCCAATGTAGTTATTGGTTTCGGGTATCAGACTTGCGAAAATTTTGATGGTTTCTCAACCATTCCTTAACTTCAAACTCCCATTTCTCGCCAACGGATAGACGAACTCGAGAAATTCCTGTTGCATCTGAAAGTAGAAACTTGCCTGATTACAATGGTATGTGTATTTTTCCTCTAGGCCTTTGTAGTTATTGGTTTCGAGTATCAGACTTGCGACAATTTTGATGGTCTCTCAACCATTCCTTAACTTCAAACTCCCATATCTCGCGAACGGATTGACGAACTCGAGAATTTCCTATTGCATCTGAATGCAGAAACTCGCCCGATTACAACGGTATGTGTATTTTTGCCCTAGGCCATAGTAGTTATTGGATTCGAGTATCAGACTTGCGAAAATTTTGATGATTTCTCAACCATTCCTTAACTTCAAACTCCCATATCCCGCGAACGGATTGACGAACTCGAGAAATTCCTGTTGCATGTGAAAGTAGAAAGTCGCCCGATTACAACGGTATGTGTATTTTTCTCCTAGGCCTTTGTAGTTATTGGTTTCGAGTATCAGACTTGCGAAAATTTTGATGGTTTCTCAACCATTCCTTAACTTCAAACCACCATTTCACGCGAACGGATTGACGAACTCGGGAAATTCCTGTTGTATCTGAAAGTAGAAACTCGCCCGATTACAATGGTGTGTGTAATTTTCCCCTAGGCCATTCCAGTTATTGGTTTCGAGTATCAGACCAGCGAAAATTTTGATGGTTTCTCAAGCATTCCTTAACTTCAAACTTCCATATCTCGCGATCGGATTGACGAACTCGAGAATTTCCTATTGCATCTGAAAGCAGAAACTCGCCCGATTACAACGGTATGTGTATTTTTGCCCTAGGCCGTAGTAGTTACTGGATTCGTGTCTCAGACTTGCGAAAATTTTGATGATTTCTCAACCATTCCTTAACTTCAAACTCCCATATCTCGCGAACGGATTGACGAACTCGAGAATTTCCTATTGCATCTGAATGCAGAAACTCGCCCGATTACAACGGTATGTGTATTTTTGCCCTAAGCCATAGTAGTTGTTGGTTTCGCGTATCAGACCAGCGAAAATTTTGATGGTTTCTCATGTATTCCTTAACTTCAAACTTCCATATCTCGCGAACGGATTGACGAACTCGAGAATTTCTTATTGCATCTGAATGCAGAAACTCGCCCGATTACAACGGTATGTGTATTTTTGCCCTAGGCCATAGTAGTTATTGGATTCGAGTATCAGACTTGCGAAAATTTTGATGATTTCTCAACCATTCCTTAACTTCAAACTGCCATATCTCGCGAACGCATTGACGAACTCGAGAAATTCCTGTTGCATGTGAAAGTAGAATCTCGCCCGATTACAATGGTATGTGTATTTTTCCCCTAGGCATTTGTAGATATTGGTTTCGAGTATCAGACTTGCGAAAATTTTGATGGTTTCTCAACCATTCCTTAACTTCAAACTCCCATTTCTCGCGAACGGATTGACGAACTCGAGAAATTCCTGTTGCATCTGAAAGTAGAAACTCGCCTGATTACAATGGTATGTGTATTTTTCCTCTAGGCCTTTGTAGTTATTGGTTTCGTGTATCAGGCTTGCGAAAATTTTAACGGTTTCTCAACCATTCCTTAACTTCAAACTCCCATATCTCGCGAACGGATTGACGAACTCGAGAAATTCCTGTTGCATCTGAAAGTAAAAACTCGCCCGATTACAAAGATATGTGTATTTTTCCCCTAGGCCAATGTAGTTATTGGTTTCGGGTATCAGACTTGCGAAAATTTTGATGGTTTCTCAACCATTCCTTAACTTCAAACTCCCATTTCTCGCCAACGGATAGACGAACTCGAGAAATTCCTGTTGCATCTGAAAGTAGAAACTTGCCTGATTACAATGGTATGTGTATTTTTCCTCTAGGCCTTTGTAGTTATTGGTTTCGAGTATCAGACTTGCGACAATTTTGATGGTCTCTCAACCATTCCTTAACTTCAAACTCCCATATCTCGCGAACGGATTGACGAACTCGAGAATTTCCTATTGCATCTGAATGCAGAAACTCGCCCGATTACAACGGTATGTGTATTTTTGCCCTAGGCCATAGTAGTTATTGGATTCGAGTATCAGACTTGCGAAAATTTTGATGATTTCTCAACCATTCCTTAACTTCAAACTCCCATATCCCGCGAACGGATTGACGAACTCGAGAAATTCCTGTTGCATGTGAAAGTAGAAAGTCGCCCGATTACAACGGTATGTGTATTTTTCTCCTAGGCCTTTGTAGTTATTGGTTTCGAGTATCAGACTTGCGAAAATTTTGATGGTTTCTCAACCATTCCTTAACTTCAAACCACCATTTCACGCGAACGGATTGACGAACTCGGGAAATTCCTGTTGTATCTGAAAGTAGAAACTCGCCCGATTACAATGGTGTGTGTAATTTTCCCCTAGGCCATTCCAGTTATTGGTTTCGAGTATCAGACCAGCGAAAATTTTGATGGTTTCTCAAGCATTCCTTAACTTCAAACTTCCATATCTCGCGATCGGATTGACGAACTCGAGAATTTCCTATTGCATCTGAAAGCAGAAACTCGCCCGATTACAACGGTATGTGTATTTTTGCCCTAGGCCGTAGTAGTTACTGGATTCGTGTCTCAGACTTGCGAAAATTTTGATGATTTCTCAACCATTCCTTAACTTCAAACTCCCATATCTCGCGAACGGATTGACGAACTCGAGAATTTCCTATTGCATCTGAATGCAGAAACTCGCCCGATTACAACGGTATGTGTATTTTTGCCCTAAGCCATAGTAGTTGTTGGTTTCGCGTATCAGACCAGCGAAAATTTTGATGGTTTCTCATGTATTCCTTAACTTCAAACTTCCATATCTCGCGAACGGATTGACGAACTCGAGAATTTCTTATTGCATCTGAATGCAGAAACTCGCCCGATTACAACGGTATGTGTATTTTTGCCCTAGGCCATAGTAGTTATTGGATTCGAGTATCAGACTTGCGAAAATTTTGATGATTTCTCAACCATTCCTTAACTTCAAACTGCCATATCTCGCGAACGCATTGACGAACTCGAGAAATTCCTGTTGCATGTGAAAGTAGAATCTCGCCCGATTACAATGGTATGTGTATTTTTCCCCTAGGCATTTGTAGATATTGGTTTCGAGTATCAGACTTGCGAAAATTTTGATGGTTTCTCAACCATTCCTTAACTTCAAACTCCCATTTCTCGCGAACGGATTGACGAACTCGAGAAATTCCTGTTACATCAGAAAGTAGAAACTCGCCTGATTACAACGGTATGTGTATTTTTCCTCTAGGCCTTTGTAGTTATTGGTTTCGAGTATCAGACTTGCGAAAATTTTGATGGTTTCTCAACCATTCCTTAACTTCAAACTCCCATTTCTCGCGGACGGATTGACGAACTCGAGAAATTCTTGTTGCATCTGATAGTAGAAACTCGCCTGATTACAATGGTATGTGTATTTTTCCTCTAGGCCTTTGTAGTTATTGGTTTCGAGTATCAGGCTTGCGAAAATTTTGATGGTCTCTCATCCATTCCTTAACTTCAAACTGCCATATCTCGCGAACGCATTGACGAACTCGAGAAATTCCTGTTGCATGTGAAAGTAGAATCTCGCCCGATTACAACGGTATGTGTATTTTTGCCCTAGGCCATAGTAGTTATTGGATTCGAGTATCAGACTTGCGAAAATTTTGATGATTTCTCAACCATTCCTTAACTTCAAACTCCCATATCCCGCGAACGGATTGACGAACTCGAGAAATTCCTGTTGCATGTGAAAGTAGAAAGTCGCCCGATTACAACGGTATGTGTATTTTTCTCCTAGGCTTTTGTAGTTATTGGTTTCGAGTATCAGACTTGCGAAAATTTTGATGGTTTCTCAACCATTCCTTAACTTCAAACCCCCATTTCACGCGAACGGATTGACGAACTCGGGAAATTCCTGTTGTATCTGAAAGTAGAAACTCGCCTGATTACAATGGTGTGTGTACTTTTCCCCTAGGCCATTCCAGTTATTGGTTTCGAGTATCAGACCAGCGAAAATTTTGATGGTTTCTCAAGCATTCCTTAACTTCAAACTTCCATATCTCGCGATCGGATTGACGAACTCGAGAATTTCCTATTGCATCTGAATTGCAGAAACTCGCCCTATTACAACGGTATGTGTATTTTTGCCCTAGGCCATAGTAGTTATTGGATTCGAGTATCAGACTTGCGAAAATTTTGATGATTTCTCAACCATTCCTTAATTTCAAACTCCCATATCCCGCGAACGGATTGACGAACTCGAGAAATTCCTGTTGCATGTGAAAGTAGAATGTCGCCCGATTACAACGGTATGTGTATTTTTCCCCTAGGCATTTGTAGATATTGGTTTCGAGTATAAGACTTGCGAAAATTTTGATGGTTTCTCAACCATTCCTTAATTTCAAACTCCTATTTCTCGCGAACGGATTGACGAACTCGAGAAATTCCTATTGCATCTGAAAGCAGAAACTCGCCCGATTACAACGGTATGTGTATTTTTGCCCTAGGCCATAGTAGTTGTTGGTTTCGCGTATCAGACCAGCGAAAATTTTGATGGTTTCTCATGTATTCCTTAACTTCAATCTTCCATATCTCGCGAACGGATTGACGAACTCGAGGATTTCCTATTGCATCTGAATGCAGAAACTCGCCCGATTACAACGGTATGTGTATTTTTGCCCTAGGCCATAGTAGTTATTGGATTCGAGTATCAGACTTGCGAAAATTTTGATGATTTCTCAACCATTCCTTAACTTCAAACTGCCATATCTCGCGAACGCATTTACGAACTCGAGAAATTCCTGTTGCATGTGAAAGTAGAATCTCGCCCGATTACAATGGTATGTGTATTTTTCCCCTAGGCATTTGTAGATATTGGTTTTGAGTATCAGACTTGCGAAAATTTTGATGGTTTCTCAATAATTCCTTAACTTCAAACCCCCATTTCACGCGAACGGATTGACGAACTCGGGAAATTCCTGTTGTATCTGAAAGTAGAAACTCGCCTGATTACAATGGTGTGTGTACTTTTCCCCTAGGCCATTCCAGTTATTGGTTTCGAGTATCAGACCAGCGAAAATTTTGATGGTTTCTCAAGCATTCCTTAACTTCAAACTGCCATATCTCGCGAACGCATTTACGAACTCGAGAAATTCCTGTTGCATGTGAAAGTAGAATCTCGCCCGATTACAATGGTATGTGTATTTTTCCCCTAGGCATTTGTAGATATTGGTTTCGAGTATCAGACTTGCGAAAATTTTGATGGTTTCTCAACCATTCCTTAACTTCAAACTCCCATTTCTCGCGAACGGATTGACGAACTCGAGAAATTCCTGTTGCATCTGAAAGTAGAAACTCGCCTGATTACAATGGTATGTGTATTTTTCCTCTAGGCCTTTGTAGTTATTGGTTTCGAGTATCAGACTTGCGAAAATTTTGATGATTTCTCAACGATTCCTTAACTTCAAACTCCAATTTCTCGCGATCGGATTGACGAACTCGAGAAATTCCTGTTGCATGTGAAAGTAGAATCTCGCCCGATTACAATGGTATGTGTATTTTTGCCCTAGGCCATAGTAGTTATTGGATTCGTGTATCAGACTTGCGAAAATTTTGATGATTTCTCAACCATTCCTTAACTTCAAACTCCCATATCTCGCGAACGGATTGACGAACTCGAGAAATTCCTGTTGCATCTGAAAGTAGAAACTCGCCCGATTACAAAGATATGTGTATTTTTCCCCCAGGCCATTGTAGTTATTGGTTTCGGGTATCAGACTTGCGAAAATTTTGATGGTTTCTCAACGATTCATTAACTTCAAACTCCCATTTCTCGCGAACGCATTGACGAACTCGAGAAATTCCGGTTGCATCTGAAAGTAGAAACTCGCCTCATTACAATGGTATTTGTATTTTTCCTCTAGGCCTGTGTAGTTATTGGTTTCGAGTATCAGACTTGCGAAAATTTTAATGGTTTCTCAACCATTCCTTAAATTCAAACTCCCATATCTCGCGAACGGATTGACGAACTCGAGAAATTCCTGTTGCATCTGAAAGTAAAAACTCGCCCGATTACAACGGTATGTGTATTTTTGCCCTAGGCCATAGTAGTTATTGGATTCGAGTATCAGACTTGCGAAAATTTTGATGATTTCTCAACCATTCCTTAACTTCAAACTCCCATATCCCGCGAACGGATTGACGAACTCGAGAAATTCCTGTTGCATGTGAAAGTAGAAAGTCGCCCGATTACAACGGTATGTGTATTTTTCTCCTAGGCCTTTGTAGTTATTGGTTTCGAGTATCAGACTTGCGAAAATTTTGATGGTTTCTCAACCATTCCTTAACTTCAAACCACCATTTCACGCGAACGGATTGACGAACTCGGGAAATTCCTGTTGTATCTGAAAGTAGAAACTCGCCCGATTACAATGGTGTGTGTAATTTTCCCCTAGGCCATTCCAGTTATTGGTTTCGAGTATCAGACCAGCGAAAATTTTGATGGTTTCTCAAGCATTCCTTAACTTCAAACTTCCATATCTCGCGATCGGATTGACGAACTCGAGAATTTCCTATTGCATCTGAAAGCAGAAACTCGCCCGATTACAACGGTATGTGTATTTTTGCCCTAGGCCGTAGTAGTTACTGGATTCGTGTCTCAGACTTGCGAAAATTTTGATGATTTCTCAACCATTCCTTAACTTCAAACTCCCATATCTCGCGAACGGATTGACGAACTCGAGAATTTCTTATTGCATCTGAATGCAGAAACTCGCCCGATTACAACGGTATGTGTATTTTTGCCCTAGGCCATAGTAGTTATTGGATTCGAGTATCAGACTTGCGAAAATTTTGATGATTTCTCAACCATTCCTTAACTTCAAACTGCCATATCTCGCGAACGCATTGACGAACTCGAGAAATTCCTGTTGCATGTGAAAGTAGAATCTCGCCCGATTACAATGGTATGTGTATTTTTCCCCTAGGCATTTGTAGATATTGGTTTCGAGTATCAGACTTGCGAAAATTTTGATGGTTTCTCAACCATTCCTTAACTTCAAACTCCCATTTCTCGCGAACGGATTGACGAACTCGAGAAATTCCTGTTGCATCAGAATGTAGAAACTCGCCTGATTACAACGGTATGTGTATTTTTCCTCTAGGCCTTTGTAGTTATTGGTTTCGAGTATCAGACTTGCGAAAATTTTGATGGTTTCTCAACCATTCCTTAACTTCAAACTCCCATTTCTCGCGGACGGATTGACGAACTCGAGAAATTCTTGTTGCATCTGATAGTAGAAACTCGCCTGATTACAATGGTATGTGTATTTTTCCTCTAGGCCTTTGTAGTTATTGGTTTCGAGTATCAGGCTTGCGAAAATTTTGATGGTTTCTCAACGATTCATTAACTTCAAACTCCCATTTCTCGCGAACGCATTGACGAACTCGAGAAATTCCGGTTGCATCTGAATGCAGAAACTCGCCCGATTACAACGGTATGTGTATTTTTGCCCTAGGCCATAGTAGTTATTGGATTCGAGTATCAGACTTGCGAAAATTTTGATGATTTCTCAACCATTCCTTAACTTCAAACTGCCATATCTCGCGAACGCATTGACGAACTCGAGAAATTCCTGTTGCATGTGAAAGTAGAATCTCGCCCGATTACAACGGTATGTGTATTTTTGCCCTAGGCCATAGTAGTTATTGGATTCGAGTATCAGACTTGCGAAAATTTTGATGGTTTCTCAACCATTCCTTAACTTCAAAATCCCATTTCACGCGAACGGATTGACGAACTCGGGAAATTCCTGTTGTATCTGAAAGTAGAAACTCGCCCGATTACAATGGTGTGCGTACTTTTCCCCTAGGCCATTCCAGTTATTGGTTTCGAGAATCAGACCAGCGAAAATTTTGATGGTTTCTCAAGCATTCCTTAACTTCAAACTTCCATATCTCGCGATCGGATTGACGAACTCGAGAATTTCCTATTGCATCTGAAAGCAGAAACTCGCCCGATTACAACGGTATGTGTATTTTTGCCCTAGGCCATAGTAGTTATTGGATTAGTGTATCAGACTTGCGAAAATTTTGATGATTTCTCAACCATTCCTTAACTTCAAACTCCCATATCTCGCGAACGGATTGACGAACTCGAGAATTTCCTATTGCATCTGAATGCAGAAACTCGCCCGATTACAACGGTATGTGTATTTTTGCCCTAGGCCATAGTAGTTATTGGATTGGAGTAACAGACTTGCGAAAATTTTGATGATTCCTCAACCATTCCTTAGCTTCAAACTCCCACATCCCGCGAACGGATTGACGAACTCGAGAAATTCCTGTTGCATGTGAAAGTAGAAAGTCGCCCGATTACAACGGTATGTGTATTTTTCTCCTAGGCCTTTGTAGTTATTGGTTTCGAGTATCAGACTTGCGAAAATTTTGATGGTTTCTCAACCATTCCTTAACTTCAAACCCCCATTTCACGCGAAAGGATTGACGAACTCGGGAAATTCCTGTTGTATCTGAAAGTAGAAACTCGCCCGATTACAATGGTGTGTTTACTTTTCCCCTAGGCCATTCCAGTTTATGGTTTCGAGTATCAGACCAGCGAAAATTTGATGGTTTCTCAAGCATTCCTTAACTTCAAACTTCCATATCTCGCGATCGGATTGACGAACTCGAGAATTTCCTATTGCATCTGAAAGCAGAAACTCGCCCGATTACAACGGTATGTGTATTTTTCCCCTAGGCCATTGTAGTTATTGGTGTCGAGTATCAGACTTGCGAAAATTTTGATGATTTCTCAACCATTCCTTAACTTCACACTTCCATATCTCGCGAAAGGACGACGCACTCGAGAATTTCCTATTGCATCTGAAAGGAGAAACTCGCCCGATTACAACGGTGTGTGTACTTTTCCCCTAGGCCATTCCAGTTGTTGGTTTCGAGTATCAGACCAGCGAAAATTTTGAAGGTTTCTCAAGCATTCCTTAATTCAAACTTCCATATCTCGCGATCGGATTGACGAACTCGATAATTTCCTATTGCATCTGAAAGCAGAAACTCGCCCGATTACAACGGTATGTGTATTTTTTGCCCTAGGCCATAGTAGTTATTGGATTCGAGTATCAGACTTGCGAAAATTTTGATGATTTCTCAACCATTCCTTAACTTCAAACTCCCACATCTCGCGAACGGATTGACGAACTCGAGAAATTCCTTTTGCATCTGAAAGCAGAAACTCGCCCGATTACAACGGTGTGTGTACTTTTCCCCTAGGCCATTCCAGTTATTCGTTTCTAGCATCAGAATTGCGAAAATTCTGATGGTTTCTGAACCATTCCTTAACTTTAAACTCCATATCTCGCGAACGGAATGACGAACTCGAGAAATTCCTGTTGGATCTGAAAGTGGAAACTCGCCCGATTACAGAGGTATGTGTATTTTCCCCCTAGGCCATTGTAGTTATTGGTTTCGAGTATCAGACTTGCGAAAATTTTGATGATTTCTCAACCATTCCTTAACTTCAAACTCCCACATCTCGCGAACGGATTGACGAACTCGAGAAATTCCTTTTGCATCTGAAAGCAGAAACTCGCCCGATTACAACGGTGTGTGTACTTTTCCCCTAGGCCATTCCAGTTATTCGTTTCTAGCATCAGAATTGCGAAAATTTCGATGGTTTCTCAACCATTCCTTAACTTCAAACTACCATATCTCGCGAACGGATTGACGAACTCGAGAAATTCCTGTTGCATCTGAAAGTAGAAACTCGCCCGATTACAAAGATATGTGTATTTTCCCCCTAGGCCATTGTAGTTATTGGTTTCGAGTATCAGACTTGCGAAAATTTTGATGGATTCTCAACCATTCCTTAACTTCAAACTCCCATATCTCGCGAACGGATTGACGAACTCGAGAAATTCCTGTTGCATCTGAAAGTAGAAACCCGCCCTAATACAACGGTGTGTGTACTTTTCCCCTAGGCCATTCCAGTTATTCGTTTCTAGCATCAGAATTGCGAAAATTTCGATGGTTTCTCAACCATTCCTTAACTTCAAACTACCATATCTCACGATCGGATTGACGAACTCGAGAAATTCCTGTTGCATCTGAAAGTAGAAACTCGCCCGATTACAATGGTATGTGTACTTTTCCCCTTGGGCATTCCAGTTATTGGTTTCGAGTATCAGACTTGCGAAAATTTTGATGATTTCTCAACCATTCCTTAACTTCAAACTGCCATATCTCGCGAACGCATTGACGAACTCGAGAAATTCCTGTTGCATCTGAAAGTAGAAACTCTCCCAATTACAACGGTATGTGTGTTTTTCCCCTGGGCCATTCCAGTTATTTGTTTCTAGCATCAGAATTGCGAAAATTTTGATGATTTCTCAACCATTCCTTAACTTCAAACTCCCATATCTCGCGAACGGATTGACGAACTCGAGAAATTCCTGTTGCAACTGAAAGTAGAAACTCGCTTGATTACAAAGATATGTGTATTTTTCCCCTAGGCCATTGTAGTTATTGGTTTCGAGTATCAGACCAGCGAAAATTTTGATGGTTCCTCAACCATTCCTTAATTTCAAACTCCCATATCCCGCGAACGGATTGACGAACTCGAGAAATTCCTGTTGCATGTGAAAGTAGAAACTCGCCTCATTACAATGGTATGTGTATTTTTCCTCTAGGCCTGTGTAGTTATTGGTTTCGAGTATCAGACTTGCGAAAATTTTGATGGTTTCTCAACCATTCCTTAACTTCAAACCCCCATTTCTCGCGAACGGATTGACGAACTCGGAAAATTCCTGTTGTATCTGAAAGTAGAAACTCGCCCGATTACAATGGTGTGTGTACTTTTCCCCTAGGCCATTCCAGTTATTGGTTTCGAGCATCAGACCAGCGAAAATTTTAATGGTTTCTCAAGCATTCCTTATCTTCAAACTTCCATATCTCGCGATCGGATTGACGAACTCGAGAATTTCCTATTGCATCTGAAAGCAGAAACTCGCCCGATTACAACGGTATGTGTATTTTTGCCCTAGGCCATAGTAGTTATTGGATTCGTGTATCAGACCAGCGAAAATTTTGATGGTTTCTCAAGCATTCCTTAACTTCAAACTTCCATATCTCGCGATCGGATTGACGAACTCGAGAATTTCCTATTGCATCTGAAAGCAGAAACTCGCCCGATTACAACGGTATGTGTATTTTTGCCCTAGGCCATAGTAGTTATTGGATTCGTGTATCAGACTTGCGAAAATTTTGATGATTTCTCAACCATTCCTTAACTTCAAACTCCCATATCTCGCGAACGGATTGACGAACTCGAGAAATTCCTGTTGCATCTGAAAGTAGAAACTCGCCCGATTACAATGGTATTTGTATTTTTCCTCTAGGCCTTTGTAGTTATTGGTTTCGAGTATCAGACTTGCGAAAATTTTGATGGTCTCTCAACCATTCCTTAACATCAAACTCCCATATCTCGCGAACGGATTGAAGAACTCGAGAATTTCCTATTGCATCTGAATGCAGAAACTCGCCCGATTACAACGGTATGTGTATTTTTGCCCTAGGCCGTAGTAGTTGTTGGTTTCGAGTATCAGACCAGCGAAAATTTTGATGGTTTCTCATGTATTCCTTAACTTCAAACTTCCATATCTCGCGAACGGATTGACGAACTCGAGAATTTCCTATTGCATCTGAATGCAGAAACTCGCCCGATTACAACGGTATGTGTATTTTTGCCCTAGGCCATAGTAGTTATTGGATTCGAGTATCAGACTTGCGAAAATTTTGATGATTTCTCAACCATTCCTTAACTTCAAACTGCCATATCTCGCGAACGCATTGACGAACTCGAGAAATTCCTGTTGCATGTGAAAGTAGAATCTCGCACGATTACAATGGTATGTGTATTTTTCCCCTAGGCATTTGTAGTTATTGGTTTCGAGTATCAGACTTGCGATAATTTTGATGGTTTCTCAACCATTCCTTAACTTCAAACACCCATTTCTCGCGAACGGATTGACGAACTCGAGAAATTCCTGTTGCATCTGAAAGTAGAAACTCGCCTGATTACAATGGTATGTGTATTTTTCCCCTGGGCCATTCCAGTTATTTGTTTCTAGCATCAGAATTGCGAAAATTTTGATGATTTCTCAACCATTCCTTAACTTCAAACTCCCATATCTCGCGAACGGATTGACGAACTCGAGAAATTCCTGTTGCAACTGAAAGTAGAAACTCGCTTGATTACAAAGATATGTGTATTTTTCCCCTAGGCCATTGTAGTTATTGGTTTCGAGTATCAGACCAGCGAAAATTTTGATGGTTCCTCAACCATTCCTTAATTTCAAACTCCCATATCCCGCGAACGGATTGACGAACTCGAGAAATTCCTGTTGCATGTGAAAGTAGAAACTCGCCTCATTACAATGGTATGTGTATTTTTCCTCTAGGCCTGTGTAGTTATTGGTTTCGAGTATCAGACTTGCGAAAATTTTGATGGTTTCTCAACCATTCCTTAACTTCAAACCCCCATTTCTCGCGAACGGATTGACGAACTCGGAAAATTCCTGTTGTATCTGAAAGTAGAAACTCGCCCGATTACAATGGTGTGTGTACTTTTCCCCTAGGCCATTCCAGTTATTGGTTTCGAGCATCAGACCAGCGAAAATTTTAATGGTTTCTCAAGCATTCCTTATCTTCAAACTTCCATATCTCGCGATCGGATTGACGAACTCGAGAATTTCCTATTGCATCTGAAAGCAGAAACTCGCCCGATTACAACGGTATGTGTATTTTTGCCCTAGGCCATAGTAGTTATTGGATTCGTGTATCAGACCAGCGAAAATTTTGATGGTTTCTCAAGCATTCCTTAACTTCAAACTTCCATATCTCGCGATCGGATTGACGAACTCGAGAATTTCCTATTGCATCTGAAAGCAGAAACTCGCCCGATTACAACGGTATGTGTATTTTTGCCCTAGGCCATAGTAGTTATTGGATTCGTGTATCAGACTTGCGAAAATTTTGATGATTTCTCAACCATTCCTTAACTTCAAACTCCCATATCTCGCGAACGGATTGACGAACTCGAGAAATTCCTGTTGCATCTGAAAGTAGAAACTCGCCCGATTACAATGGGATTTGTATTTTTCCTCTAGGCCTTGGTAGTTATTGGTTTCGAGTATCAGACTTGCGAAAATTTTGATGGTCTCTCAACCATTCCTTAACATCAAACTCCCATATCTCGCGAACGGATTGAAGAACTCGAGAATTTCCTATTGCATCTGAATGCAGAAACTCGCCCGATTACAACGGTATGTGTATTTTTGCCCTAGGCCGTAGTAGTTGTTGGTTTCGAGTATCAGACCAGCGAAAATTTTGATGGTTTCTCATGTATTCCTTAACTTCAAACTTCCATATCTCGCGAACGGATTGACGAACTCGAGAATTTCCTATTGCATCTGAATGCAGAAACTCGCCCGATTAAAACGGTATGTGTATTTTTGCCCTAGGCCATAGTAGTTATTGGATTCGAGTATCAGACTTGCGAAAATTTTGATGATTTCTCAACCATTCCTTAACTTCAAACTGCCATATCTCGCGAACGCATTGACGAACTCGAGAAATTCCTGTTGCATGTGAAAGTAGAATCTCGCACGATTACAATGGTATGTGTATTTTTCCCCTAGGCATTTGTAGTTATTGGTTTCGAGTATCAGACTTGCGATAATTTTGATGGTTTCTCAACCATTCCTTAACTTCAAACACCCATTTCTCGCGAACGGATTGACGAACTCGAGAAATTCCTGTTGCATCTGAAAGTAGAAACTCGCCTGATTACAATGGTATGTGTATTTTTCCTCTAGGCCTTTGTAGTTATTGGTTTCGAGTATCAGACTTGCGAAAATTTTGATGGTTTCTCAACCATTCCTTAACTTCAAACTCCCATTTCTCGCGAACGGATTGACGAACTCGAGAAATTCTTGTTGCATCTGATAGTAGAAACTCGCCTGATTACAATGGTATGTGTATTTTTCCTCTAGGCCTTTGTAGTTATTGGTTTCGAGTATCAAACTTGCGAAAATTTTGATGATTTCTCAACCATTCCTTAACTTCAAACTCCCATATCCCGCGAACGGATTGACGAACTCGAGAAATTCGTGTTGCATGTGAAATTAGAAAGTCGCCCTATTACAACGGTATGTGTATTTTTCTCCTAGGCCTTTATAGTTATTGGTTTCGAGTATCAGACTTGCGAAAATTTTGATGGTTTCTCAACCATTCCTTAACTTCAAACCCCCATTTCACGCGAACGGATTGACGAACTCGGGAAATTCCTGTTGTATCTGAAAGTAGAAACTCGCCCGATTACAATGGTGTGTGTACTTTGCCCTAGGCCATTCCAGTTATTGGTTTCGAGTATCAGACCAGCGAAAATTTTGATGGTTTCTCAAGCATTCCTTAACTTCAAACTTCCATATCTCGCGACCGGATTGACGAACTCGAGAATTTCCTATTGCATCTGAAAGCAGAAACTCGCCCGATTACAACGGTATGTGTATTTTTGCCCTAGGCCATAGTAGTTATTGGATTCGTGTATCAGACTTGCGAAAATTTTGATGATTTCTCAACCATTCCTTAACTTCAAACTCCCATATCTCGCGAACGGATTGACGAACTCGAGAATTTCCTATTGCATCTGAATGCAGAAACTCGCCCGATTACAACGCTATGTGTATTTTTGCCCTAGGCCATAGTAGTTATTGGATTCGAGTATCAGACTTGCGAAAATTTTGATGATTTCTCAACCATTCCTTAACTTCAAACTCCCATATCCCGCGAACGGATTGACGAACTCGAGAAATTCCTGTTGCATGTGAAAGTAGAAAGTCGCCCGATTACAACGGTATGGTATTTTTCTCCTAGGCCTTTGTAGTTATTGGTTTCGAGTGTCAGACTTGCGAAAATTTTGATGGTTTCTCAACCATTCCTTAACTTCAAACCCCCATTTCACGCGAACGGATTGACGAACTCGGGAAATTCCTGTTGTATCTGAAAGTAGAAACTCGCCCGATTACAATGGTGTGTGTACTTTTCCCCTAGGCCATTCCAGTTATTGGTTTCGAGTATCAGACCAGCGAAAATTTTGATGGTTTCTCAAGCATTCCTTAACTTCAAACTTCCATATCTCGCGATCGGATTGACGAACTCGAGAATTTCCTATTGCATCTGAAAGCAGAAACTCGCCCGATTACAACGGTATGTGTATTTTTGCCCTAGGCCATAGTAGTTATTGGATTCGTGTATCAGACTTGGGAAAATTTTGATGATTTCTCAACCATTCCTTAACTTCAAACTGCCATATCTCGCGAACGCATTGACGAACTCGAGAAATTCCTGTTGTACCTGAAAGTAGAAACTCGCCCGATTACAATGGTGTGTGTACTTTTCCCCTAGGCCATTCCAGTTATTGGTTTCGAGTATCAGAACAGCGAAAATTTTTATGGTTTCTCAACCATTCCTTAACTTCAAACTGCCATATCTCGCGAACGCATTGGCGAACGCGAGAAATTCCTGTTGCATCTGAAAGTAGAAACTCGCCTGATTACAATGGTATGTGTACTTTTCCCCTAGGCCATTCCAGTTATTGGTTTCGAGTATCAGACCAGCGAAAATTTTGATGGTTCCTCAACCATTCCTTATTTTCTCACTTCCATATCTCGCGATCGGATTGACGAACTCGAGAATATCCTGTTGCATCTGAAAGCAGAAACTCGCCCGATTACAACGGTATGTGTATTTTTGCCCTAGGCCATAGTAGTTATTGGATTCGAGTATCAGACTTGCGAAAATTTTCATGATTTCTCAACCATTCCTTAACTTCAAACTCCCATATCTCGCGAACGCATTGACGAACTCGAGAAATTCCGGTTGTATCTGAAAGTAGAAACTCGCCCGATTACAATGGTGTGTGTACTTTTCCCCTAGGCCATTCCAGTTATTGGTTTCGAGTATCAGAACAGCGAAGATTTTGATGGTTCCTCAACCATTCCTTAACTTCAAACTCCCATATCCCGCGAACGGATTGACGAACTCTAGAAATTCCTGTTGCATGTGAAAGTAGAAAGTCGCCCGATTACAACGGTATGTGTATTTTTCTCCTAGGCCTTTGTAGTTATTGGTTTCGAGTATCAGACTTGCGAAAATTTTGATGGTTCCTCAACCATTCCTTATTTTCTCACTTCCATATCTCGCGAACGGGTTGACGAACTCGAGAATATCCTGTTGCATCTGAAAGCAGAAACTCGCCCGATTACAACGTTATGTGTATTTTTGCCCTAGTCCATAGTAGTTATTGGATTCGAGTATCAGACTTGCGAAAATTTTCATGATTTCTCAACCATTCCTTAACTTCAAACTCCCATATCCCGCGAACGCATTGACGAACTCGAGAAATTCCGGTTGTATCTGAAAGTAGAAACTCGCCCGATTACAATGGTGTGTGTACTTTTCCCCTAGGCCATTCCAGTTATTGGTTTCGAGTATCAGAACAGCGAAAATTTTGATGGTTTCTCAACCATTCCTTAACTTCAAACTCCCATATCTCGCGAACGGATTGACGAACTCGAGAAATTCCTGTTGCATGTGAAAGTGGAAAGTCGCCCGATTACAACGGTATGTGTATTTTTCTCCTAGGCCATTGCAGTTATTGGTGTCGAGTATCAGCCTTGCGAAAATTTTGATGATTTCTCAACCATTCCTTAACTTCACACTTCCATATCTCGCGAAAGGACGACGCACTCGAGAATTTCCGATTGCATCTGAAAGGAGAGACTCGCCCGATTACAACGGTGTGTGTACTTTTCCCCTAGGCCATTCCAGTTGTTGGTTTCGAGTATCAGACCAGCGAAAATTTTGATGGTTTCTCAAGCATTCCTTAACTTCAAACTTCCATATCTCGCGATCGGATTGACGTACTCGAGAATTTCCTATTGCATCTGAAAGCAGAAACTCGCCCGATTACAACGGTATGTGTATTTTTGCCCTAGGCCATAGTAGTTACTGGATTCGAGTATCAGACTTGCGAAAACTTTGATGATTTCTCAACCACTCCTTAACTTCAAACTCCCACATCTCGCGAACGGATTGACGAACTCGAGAAATTCCTTTTGCATCTGAAAGCAGAAACTCGCCCGATTACAACGGTGTGTGTACTTTTCCCTAGGCCATTCCAGTTATTCGTTTCTACCATCAGAATTGCGAAAATTTTGATGGTTTCTGAACCATTCCTTAACTTCAAACTCCCATATCTCGCGAACGGAATGACGAACTCGAGAAATTCCTGTCGCATCTGAAAGTGGAAACTCGCCCGATTACAAAGGTATGTGCATTTTTCCCCTAGGCCTTTTTAGTTATTGGTTTCGAGTATCAGACTTTCGAAAATTTTGATGGTTTCTCAACCATTCCTTAACTTCAAACTCCCATATCTCGCGAACGGATTGACGAACTCGATCAATTCTTGTTGCATCTGAAAGTAGAAACTCGCCCGATTACAATGGTGTGTGTACTTTTCCCCTAGGCCATTCCAGTTATTCGTTTCTAGCATCAGAATTGCGAAAATTTTGATGGTTTCTGAACCATTCCTTAACTTCAAACTCCCATATCTCGCGAACGGAATGACGAACTCCAGGTATTCCTGTTGCATCTGAAAGTGGAAACTCGCCCGATTACAGAGGTATGTGCATTTTTCCCCTAGGCCTTTTTAGTTATTGGTTTCGAGTATCAGACTTTCGAAAATTTTGATGGTTTCTGAAGCATTCCTTAAGTTCAAACTCCCATATCTCGCGAACCGATTGACCAACTCGAGAAATTCCTGTTGCATCTGAAAGTAGAAACTCGCCCAATTACAAAGATATGTGTGTTTTTCCCCTAGGCCTTTGTAGTTATTGGTTTCGTGTATCAGACTTGCGAAAATTTTGATGGTTTCTCAACCATTCCTTAACTTCAAACTCTCATATCTCGCGAACGGATTGACGAACTCGAGAAATTCCTGTCGCATCTGAAAGTGGAAACTCGCCCGATTACAAAGGTATGTGTATTTTCCCCCTAGGCCATTGTAGTTATTGGTTTCGAGTATCAGACTTGCGAAAATTTTGATAGATTCTCAACCATTCCTTAACTTCAAACTCCCACATCTCGCGAACGGATTGACGAACTCGAGAAATTCCTTTTGCATCTGAAAGCAGAAACTCGCCCGATTACAACGGTATGTGCATTTTTCCCCTATGCCATTGTAGTTATTGGTTTGGAGTATCAGGCTTTCGAAAATTTTGATAGATTCTCAACCATTCCTTAACTTCAAACTCCCATATCTCGCGAACGGATTGACGAACTCGAGAAATTCCTGTTGCATCTGAAAGTAGAAACTCTCCCAATTACAACGATATGTGTGTTTTTCCCCTGGGCCATTGTAGTTATTGGTTTCGAGTATCAGACTTGCGAAAATTTTGATGGTTTCTCAATCATTCCGTACCTTCAAACTCTCAAATCTCGCGAACGGATTGATGAACTCGAGAAATTCCTGTTCCATCTGAAAGTAGAAACTCACCCGATTACAACGGTATGTGCATTTTTGCCCTATGCCATAGGGGTTATTGGTTTCAAGTATCAGACTTGCGAAAATTTTGATGGTTCCCCAATCATTCCTTAACTTCAAACTCCCATATCTCGCGAACGGAATGACGAACTCGAGAAATTCCTGTCGCATCTGAAAGTGGAAACTCGCCCGATTACAAAGGTATGTGCATTTTTCCCCTAGGCCTTTTTAGTTATTGGTTTCGAGTATCAGACTTTCGAAAATTTTGATGGTTTCTCAACCATTCCTTAACTTCAAACTCCCATATCTCGCGAACGGATTGACGAACTCGAGCAATTCTTGTTGCATCTGAAAGTAGAAACTCGCCCGATTACAATGGTGTGTGTACTATTCCCCTAGGCCATTCCAGTTATTCGTTTCTAGCATCAGAATTGCGAAAATTTTGATGGTTTCTGAACCATTCCTTAACTTCAAACTCCCATATCTCGCGAACGGATTGACGAACTCGAGAAATTCCTGTCGCATCTGAAAGTGGAAACTCGCCCGATTACAAAGGTATGTGTATTTTCCCCCTAGGCCATTGTAGTTATTGGTTTCGAGTATCAGACTTGCGAAAATTTTGATGGTTTCTCAATCATTCCGTACCTTCAAACTCTCAAATCTCGCGAACGGATTGATGAACTCGAGAAATTCCTGTTCCATCTGAAAGTAGAAACTCACCCGATTACAACGGTATGTGCATTTTTGCCCTAGGCCATAGGGGTTATTGGTTTCAAGTATCAGACTTGCGAAAATTTTGATGGTTCCCCAATCATTCCTTAACTTCAAACTCCCATATCTCGCGAACGGAATGACGAACTCGAGAAATTCCTGTCGCATCTGAAAGTGGAAACTCGCCCGATTACAAAGGTATGTGCATTTTTCCCCTAGGCCTTTTTAGTTATTGGTTTCGAGTATCAGACTTTCGAAAATTTTGATGGCTTCTCAACCATTCCTTAACTTCAAACTCCCATATCTCGCGAACGGATTGACGAACTCGAGCAATTCTTGTTGCATCTGAAAGTAGAAACTCGCCCGATTACAATGGTGTGTGTACTTTTCCCCTAGGCCATTCCAGTTATTCGTTTCTAGCATCAGAATTGCGAAAATTTTGATGGTTTCTGAACCATTCCTTAACTTCAAACTCCCATATCTCGCGAACGGAATGACGAACTCCAGGTATTCCTGTTGCATCTGAAAGTGGAAACTCGCCCGATTACAAAGGTATGTGCATTTTTCCCCTAGGCCTTTTTAGTTATTGGTTTCGAGTATCAGACTTTCGAAAATTTTGATGGTTTCTGAAGCATTCCTTAAGTTCAAACTCCCATATCTCGCGAACCGATTGACCAACTCGAGAAATTCCTGTTGCATCTGACAGTAGAAACTCGCCCGATTACAAAGATATGTGTGTTTTTCCCCTAGGCCTTTGTAGTTATTGGTTTCGTGTATCAGACTTGCGAAAATTTTGATGGTTTCTCAACCATTCCTTAACTTCAAACTCTCATATCTCGCGAACGGATTGACGAACTCGAGAAATTCCTGTTGCATCTGAAAGTGGAAACTCGCCCGATTACAAAGGTATGTGTATTTTCCCCCTAGGCCATTGTAGTTATTGGTTTCGAGTATCAGACTTGCGAAAATTTTGATAGATTCTCAACCATTCCTTAACTTCAAACTCCCACATCTCGCGAACGGATTGACGAACTCGAGAAATTCCTGTTGCATCTGAAAGTAGAAACTCTCCCAATTACAACGGTATGTGTGTTTTTCCCCTGGGCCATTGTAGTTATTGGTTTCGAGTATCAGACTTGCGAAAATTTTGATGGTTCCCCAATCATTCCTTAACTTCAAACTCCCATATCTCGCGAACGGATTGACGAACTCGAGAAATTCCTGTTGCATCTGAAAGTAGAAACTCGCCCGATTACAATGGTATGTGTACTTTTCCCCTAGGCCATTCCAGTTATTGGTTTCGAGTATCAGACTTTCGAAAATTTTGATGGTTTCTCAAGCATTCCTTAACTTCAAACTCCCATATCTCGCGAACGGATTGACGAACTCGAGAAATTCCTGTTGCATCTGAAAGTAGAAACTCTCTCAATTACAGCGGTATGTGTGTTTTTCCCCTGGGCCATTGTAGTTATTGGTTTCGAGTATCAGACTTGCGAAAATTTTGATGATTTCTCAACCATTCCTTAACTTCACACTCCCATATCTCGCGAACGCATTGACGAACTCGAGAATATCCTATTGCATCTGAACGCAGAAACTCGCCCGATTACAACGGTATGTGCATTTTTGCCCTAGGCCATAGGAGTTATTGGTTTCAAGTATCAGACTTGCGAAAATTTTGATGGTTCCCCAATCATTCCTTAACTTCAAACTCCCATATCTCGCGAAAGGACGACGCACTCGAGAATTTCCTATTGCCACTGAAAGGAGAAACTCGCCCGATTACAACGGTGTGTGTACTTTTCCCCTAGGCCATTCCAGTTGTTGGTTTCGAGTATCAGACCAGCGAAAATTTTGATGGTTTCTCAAGCATTCCTTAACTTCAAACTTCCATATCTCGCGATCGGATTGACGAACTCGAGAATTTCCTATTGCATCTGAAAGCAGAAACTCGCCCGATTACAACGGTATGTGTGTTTTTCCCCTGGGCCATTGTAGTTATTGGTTTCGAGTATCAGACTTGCGAAAATTTTGATGGTTTCTCAAGCATTCCTTAACTTCAAACTCCCATATCTCGCGAACGGATTGACGAACCCGAGAAATTCCTGTTGCATCTGAAAGTAGAAACTCGCCCGATTACAATGGTGTGTGTACTTTTTCCCTAGGCCATTCCTGTTATTGTTTTCGAGTATCAGACCAGCGAAAGTTTTGATGGTTTCTCAACCATTCCTTAACTTCACACTTCCATATCTCGCGAACGGATTGACGAACTCGAGAAATTCCTGTTGCATGTGAAAGTAGAAACTCGCGCGATTACAACGGTATGTGTATTTTGCCCCTAGGCCTTTGTAGTTATTGGTTTCTAGTATCAGACTTTCGAAAATCTTGATGGTTTCTCAAGCATTCCTTAACTTCAAACTCCCATATCTCGCGAACGGATTGACGAACTCGATTATTTCCTGTTGCATCTGAAAGTAGAAAGTCGACCGATTACAATGGTGTGTGTACTTTTCCCCTAGGCCATTCCAGTTATTCGTTTCTAGCATCAGAATTGCGAAAATTTTGATGGTTTCTCAACCACTCCTTCACTTCAAACTCCTATATCTCGCGAACGGACTGAGGAAATCGAGAAATTCCTGTTGCATCTGAAACTAGAAACTCGCCCGATTACAATGGTGTGTGTACTTTTCCACTAGGCCATTCCAGTTATTGGTTTCGTGTATCAGACCTGCGAAAATTTTGATGGTTTCTCAACCATTCCTTAACTTCAAACTCCCATATCTCGCGAACGGATTGACGAACTTGAGAAATTCCTGACGCATCTGAAAGCAGAAACTCGCCCGATTAGAACGGTATGTATATTTTTCCCCTAGGCCATTGTAGTTATTTGTTTCGGGTATCAGACTTGCGGAAATTTTGATGGTTTCTCAACCATTCCTTGACATCAAACTCCCATATCTCGCGAACGGATTGACGAACTCGAGAAATTCCGGTTGCATCTGAAAGTAGAAACTCGCCCGATTACAATGGTGTCTGTACGTTTCCCCTAGGCCATTCCAGTTATTCGTTTCTAGCATCAGACTTCCGAAAATTTTGATGGTTTCTCAAGCATTCCTTAATTTCAAACTCCCATATCTCGCGAACGGATTGATGAACTCGAGAAATTCCTGTTGCATCTGGAAGTAGAAACTCTCCCAATTACAACGGTATGTGTATTTTTCCCCTAGGCCATGGTAGTTATTGGTTTCGAGTATCAGACTTGCGAAAACTTTGATGGTTTCTCAACCATTCCTTAACTTCAAACTCCCATATCTCGCGAACGGGTTGACGAACTCGAGAAATTCCTATTGCATCTGAAAGTAGAAACTCGCCCGATTACAATGGTGTGTGTACTTTTCCCCTAGGCCATTCCAGTTATTGGTTTCATTAACGTCTTCACGCTCTCACACGCCTTACAAAAATCTTGTTTTCTACTTCTTCTCACATCTCAAATAATTATTCTAAGTTCGCAGCCAATTAGCTCGGCGTTACTCGCGGTAAGTGATACTTCGTCGCGAGTAATACCGATTACCAGGTCTCACCACGTGGAGGTTGCTGCGAGCGGAGAACCGGAGAGAGATAGATGGAATCAAAGTTCCATCGATCTCCCTCGACACGAGATACAAACGAAGATACTAAACCAAAGAGATGGAAAGAATCAATTTTCCTTCGATCTCCTTGTTTAATTCTGCCGAGCAATTACATTATGGAAAAATTAGGCGAGATTGGGAAATACGCGACACGAACCGTGCAGTTGGTCCTACTAGGTCGGTCCCGTTTCCCCTCAGTGGGCCCGATTAAAGAGGAAATGCACGACGCCGTCCACTCATATAGAGTGCCCCGTTTCTCCCAACTCCGCGTCAGGAACCACGCAAAGCGTGGACCTGACTCACGGTGGATGACAAAGAGAGGGTCTTGTGGCACAAGGACTTCCGCAGGGACCGTTGCGAACACCTGCCCCTGTGTTCGCAGCATATTCTCTCTCAAAGCGGACGCACCAGAAGAGACAGCGATCGAGCGTTCGGTCCACCTCCACGGCCGGTCACTTGCTTATGCAACAAGCAGAGGTGGCCGGACTGAGATACGAGCAAGCGAGCAAAAAGAAGTTAAAGATTGGATAATTGCTCGGCAGATCACAGATACTCGTACATGGTAACCTTAAAACTAACTTAGTCTATACTTAGAATTAACAGTCCCGCGGAGGATGCAATACATCAGCCCTCTTCGTTCTTCGTTCTTCGTTTTCCGATACATCTAAGAAAATGTATCTAAGAGAAACCTAAGAGAAACCTAAAGTCATGGCATAATAGAAAATAGAAATGAATTTGGTTAGTGGAAAAAAATAAACATGTCAAAACAAGTAGAAATTAAAATCAGAGTACAAATGAAATGAATTAGACAAAGAAACAGTTAGAAAAAAAAAGAAAGGATTGAGAGAGTGGTCGCCAGTACTGACCACCGCTTACCGGCGGCCAGTACCAGTTACCATGGTGAGGGGTCCCCCTTCCATAAACCTAAAACGAAGAGATGCGTCCACCTCGGAGGCTTCGGGAACAATGAAATTTTAAACAACCGGGGGCTCCTTATATACCCTCCCCAAGGTGACTTACCGTTTCTTCCATTGTCTTTGTTCGATCTAATCGAAATCTTCGAAGGCGAACGGTTTCGGTGAATGTTTGTTCATTTCCGCGATTGTTACTAACATTTATGCATGTTTCCAATATTGATCGAACAATGTGCATCTTATTTATGTATTGCAATTAATTAAGAAACTTATAGAAATTGATTTTGATCGAGACTCGATGTTAAAACGTGTTTCGTAAAGTTTTAAAGCATGGAAAGTAACAACTGTTCATTAAATACATTAATTTAACATTTGTTTAATTCTTATAATTTACACAATACGCGTAGAAGTGGTATTTTTTACAGAAAAGTGCCGAAATTCAATTAATCGCTTTTTTAGATAGAAAAATCATCGCGATGAAGACTTGTGAATCGATAATCGATACCTGTAGCCTTGAAAACGTCAGTTGGATCTCAGCGAAAAATTCCTTCGCGAACAAAGAATATTTCAACGAAATGATATTTTAAGCCATTATTTATACTAGGAAATAGTTAATAATTGTTCAAACTACGGTCCTACGACGTTTATTAATAATTATGATAAATAAACCTCAAGATATTGCAAAATCTGCGAAGGCGAACGGTTTCTGTGAATGTTTCTTCCTATATGCGATTGTTATTAACTTTTTCGCGTGCTCCCAATATTAATCGGACAATGTACATCTTATCTATGCATTACAAATGATTAAGTAACTTATAGAAATTGATTTTGATCGAGATTCGAAGTGAAAACGTGTTTCGTAAAGATTTAATGCATAGAAAGTAGTAATTGTCTATTTGGTACATTAATTTAACATTTATTTAATTCTTATAATTTACACAATACGTGCAGAAGTTGAATTTTTTACTTAAAAGTGTCACAATTCAATTAATCGCTTTTCTAAATAGAAAAATTATCGTGATGAACACTTGTGAATCGATCATCGATACCTGTAACATTGAGAATATCAGTTGGATCTCAACGAAAAATTCCTTCGTGAACAAAGAATATTTTAACGAAATGATATTTTAAGCCATTATTTATACTAGGACATTGTTAATAATTGTTTAAACTATGGTCCAACGACGGTTGTTTATGATTATGATAAATAAACATCAAGATATTGGAAAATCTATGAAGGAGAACGGTTTTGGTAAATGTTTTTTCATTTCCGTGATTGTTATTAACATTTACGCACGTTCCGAATATTAACATTACAATGTGCATCTTGTTTGTGCATTATAAGTCATTAATTACTTTACAAATATTAATTTCGATCGAAAATCGAGAAACATATGAATACCACGTTTTACTTCAATTCTCGATGAAATTTAATTTCTATAGGCAAATCAATAATTTACAATGCATAACTAAGATGCATTCTCTCACATAAATGTTCGAAACATGCATAAATGTTAATAACAATCGCGTGGATGAACAACATTTCATTGAAACCGTTCCCCTTCGCAGATTTCGCAATATCTTGATGTTCATTCATCAGAATTATTAACAACCGTCGTAGCACCATGGTATAAAATATTATTAACAGTGTCCTGGTATAAATAATGGATTAAAACATTATTTTTCATAGAAGTATTTTTCATTCGCGAAATCGTGGCACTTCCTCGCATATCATATACTCCTGACAACAAGAGTCCCAACATTGAACATTTTCTACAATTTATGTCTGAATTTCATCCTTTGGTATGAGGAGAACACTGTCGCCAAGGAAGTATGCATTTCGATTTCTCAAGTACTAATCAAATGTTACATCGATATATCTAATAGACAATTATTACTTTCCATATTTTAAAACTTTAAGAAACACCTCTTTACTTCGGAGCTCGATCAAAATTAATTTCTATAAGTTTCTTAATCATTTGTGATGCATAAATAATATGCACATTGTTCAATTAATATTGGGAGCACATATAAATGTTACTAACAATCGCGGAAATGGACAAACATTCACCGAAACCGTTCGCCTTCGCAAATTTAGCAATATCTTGACGTTTATTTATCATAATTATTAACAAGCGTCGTGGGACCGTAGATTAAACAATTATTAACATTGCTTTAGCATAAATAATGGCTTGAAAGTCATCACTTTCTGGAAATATTTGTTAGATTGAACAAATACAATCGAAGTAACCGTGCGATAAAATAAATGAATATTTCTCTACATATCGAAATTATAGTCTGTATATATGCAAATATATATTCTGAACGCTCAGTGACACACATATGTCACACGGCAATGAAGTGGGTTGCCATCTACTAGAGAATAGGTAAACTACACTTAAGGTGTGAAAACACCTGCCGGAGAAACGCTCAAGTTTGTTGAGGAATTGTTGTTATTTCCACCAATAGATAGCGCCACGAGCATAAATTTACCGACATTAAAGATATGTAATCCCATTTGTATAATATTCCCTACCGTGCGATAAAATAAATAAATATTTCTCTACATATCGAAATTATTGTTTGTGATGCATGCAAATATGATCTGAAATTCCAAACATTTGCAACGTGGTAATTATATGGGTTGCCGTCTCTTGGAGAACATATTTGTTAACTTTCGCGATTGTTACTAACATTTATGCATGTTCCCAATATTAATCGAACAATATGTATCTTATTTATGCATGGTAAATGATTATACTTATAGAAATTGATTTTGATCGAGATTCAAAGTAAAAACTTGTTTCGTAAAGTTTGAAAGCAAGGAAAGTAATAATTGTTCATTAAATGCAATAGTTTAGCATTTATTTAATTCTCATAATTTACACAATACGCGTAGAATTTGTATTTCTTACTCAAACGTGCTGAATTTCGATTAATCGCTTTTCTATGTAGAAAAATCATCGTGATAAACACTTGTGAGTCGATAATCGATATGTGTAGCCATGATTTCGAGGTATCAAAGATTTTTTTAAATGTATAAAGGAAGGCTAGAATGCAGAGAAATTTCATTACGCTGATTTCGTTTAACTTTACATTTATTCGAAAGATGATACATACGAAACTTTGTACAAAAATATTTATTTATTTTATTGCACGGTAGGGAATACCATACAAATGGAAATACTTATCTGTAATGTCGGTAAATTATGCATGTGGCGCTATCTATTGGTGGAAATAACAACAATTCCTCAACAAACTTGAGCGTTTCTCCGCCAGGTGTTTTCACACCTTAAGTGTAGTTTACCTATTCTCTAGTAGATGGCAACCCACTTCATTGCCGTGTGACATATGTGTGTCACTGAGCGTTCGGAATATACATGCATATATACAAACTATTTTTTCGATATGTAGAGAAATATTCATTTATTTTATCACACGGTTACTTCGATTGTCTTTGTTCGATCTAACAAATATTTCCAGAAAGTAATGACTTTCAAGCCATTATTTATACTAGAACATTGTTAATAATTGTCTAAAGTATGGTCCTATGACGGTTGTTAATAAATATGATAAATGAACGTCAGGATATTGCGAAATCTGCGAAGGCGAACGGTTTCGGTGAATGTTTGTTCATTTCCGCGATTGTTACTAACATTTATACATGTTCCGAACATTTATCTTACAATATGCATCTTATTTATGCATTAAATATGATTGATTCGCCTACAGCAATTAATTTTGACCGAGATTCGAGGTATAAACGTGTTTCTTAATGTTTCAAAGCATGGAAAGTAACAATTGTTTATTAGATACATTAATTTAACATTTGTTTCGTTCTTATAATTTTCGGATTATGCGTGGAAGCTGTATTCTTGATGTAAAAGCGTCGAAATTCAATTAATCGCTTTTCTAGATAGAAAAACCATCGTGATAGACGTTTGTGAATCGATAAACATTTCCAGCCTTGACAATGTCGGTTTGATCTCAATAAGAACAATTCCATCGCGAACAAAGAATATTTCAACGAAATGATATTTTAAGCCATTATTTATACTAGGACATTGTTAATAATTGTTTAATCTACGGTCCTACGACGGTTGTTAATAATTATGATAAACAAACATCAAGATATTGCGAAATCTGGGAAGGCGAATTGCTTTAGCGAATGTTTATGTCTCTAGGCGATTGTTAGAAACATTTTTCCACGTTCCGAACTTTTATGTTACAGTATGTGAATTAAATTTTATTGGAAAATTTAACGAAGAGTTTGGTATACATATATTTCTCCATTTTTTATGAAAATTAACATTTGTAAACTAATTAATGGTTTGCACTGTAAAAGTTGGGAATATGAATGTTACAAAATGCATTTTCTTTTGCATTGTAAATGAATAATTTGCTTATAAAGATTAATTTAGGTTGCAAATCGAGAAATATATGAATATCAATATTTTGCTTTCATTTTCGAAATCAATTAATTTCTGAAAACTAACTAATGATTTATGATACCTAAATAAGATGCATATTGTTCGATCAATATTGGGAACATGCATAAATGTTAATAACAATCGCGGAAATGAACAAACATTAACCGAAACCGTCCGCCTTCGAAGATTTCGCAATATCTCGATGTTTATTTATCATATTTATTATCAACCGTCGTAGGACTGTAGATTAAACAATTATTAACAATGTTGTAGTATAAATAATGGCTTAAAATATCATTTCGTTGAAATATTCTTTGTTCGCGAAGGAATTTTTCGCTGAGATCCAACTGACATTTTCAAGGCTACAGGTATCGATTATCGATTCACAAGTCTTCATCGCGATGATTTTTCTATCTAAAAAAGCGATTAATTGAATTTCGGCACTTTTATGTAAAAAACACAACTTCTACGCGTATTGTGTAAATTATAAGAATTAAACAAATGTTAACTTAATGCATTTAATGAACAATTGTTACTTTCCATGCTTAAAAACTTTACGAAACACGTTTTAACATCGAGTCTCGATCAAAATCAATTTCTATAAGTTTCTTAATTAATTGCAATACATAAATAAGATGCACATTGTTCGATCAATATTGGGAACATGTATAAATGTTAGTAACAATCGCGGAAATGAACAAACATTCACCGAAACCGTTCGCCTTCGAAAATTTCGATTAGATCGAACAAAGACAATGGAAGAACCGGTAAGTGACCTTACGGAGGGTATATAAGGAGCCTCCGGTTGTTTAAAATTTCATTCTTCCTGGAGCCGCGGAGGTGGATGGATCTCTTCGTTTTAGGTTTATGGAAGGGGGACCCCCACCTTGGTAACCGGTACTGGCCGCCGGTAGGCGGTGGTCAGTACTGGCGACCATTCTCTCAATCCTTTCTTCGGTTTTTAATTGTTTCTTTCTGTAATTTATTTTATTTGTTCTTTGATTTTACTTTGTACTTTTTTTTCCATGTTTATTTTTTTGTCATTCTTGCCTTTATTCCCTTTGTTACTGAATGACTGTATTTAATCACTAACCAACTTCGTTTCTATTTTCTATCATTTTTTTATCATGCCTTGACTTTAGGTTTCTCTTAGGTAGGCACACCGGAGAACGAAGAACGAAGAACGAAGAACGAAGAACGAAGAACGAAGAACGAAGAACGAAGAACGAAGAACGAAGAACGAAGAACGAAGAACGAAGAACGAAGAACGAAGAACGAAGAACGAAGAACGAAGAACGAAGAACGAAGAACGAAGAACGAAGAACGAAGAACGAAGAACGAAGAACGAAGAACGAAGAACGAAGAACGAAGAACGAAGAACGAAGAACGAAGAACGAAGAACGAAGAACGAAGAACGAAGAACGAAGAACGAAGAACGAAGAACGAAGAACGAAGAACGAAGAACGAAGAACGAAGAACGAAGAACGAAGAACAAAGAACAAAGAACAAAGAACGAAGAACGAAGAACGAAGAGGACACTATCGTCGCAACCGCCGTGGGATCTTTAGTTAAGCTTGGAATAAGTTAATTTTAAGGCCACCGTGTACAAATATCTGTTATCAATCAAGCAATTATCCAATCTTTAGCTTATTTTTGCTCGCTTCCTCGTTCTTCAGCCCGGTCATCACTGCTTGTTGCATAAGCAAGTGACCGGCCGTGTAGGTGGTCCGAACGGTCGATCGCCGTCTCTTCTGGTGCATCCGCTTCCAGAGAGAACATGCTGCGACCACAGGGGCAGGTGTTCGCATCGGTCCCTGTGGAAGCCCTGTGCCATAAGACCCTCTCTTCGTCATCCTCCGTGAGTCAGGTCCACGCTTTGCGTGGTTCCTGACGCGGAGTTGGGAGAAACGGGGCACTCTATATGAGTGGACGGCGTCGTGCATTTCCTCTTTAATCGGGCCCACTGAGGGGAAACGGGACCGACCTAGTAGGACCAACTGCACGGTTCGTGTCGCGTCTTTTCCAATTTTGCCTAATTTTTCCATAATGTAATTGCTTGGCAGAACTAAACGAGGAGATCGAAGGAACATTGATTCCTTCCATCTCTTTAGTTTAGTATCTTCGTTTGTATCGGGTGTCGAGGGAGATCGATGGAACTTTGATTCCATCTATCTCTCTCCGGGTCTCCGCTCGCAGCAACCTCCACGTGGTGAGACCTGGTAATCGGTATTACTCGCGACGAACAGTAATTATTCGTCGTGGGTAGTACCAAGCTAATCGGCTGCGAGTTTAGAATAGTCATTTTTACGGTACAGTAGAGTACTTTACGGTACAGTACTTTCAACAAGTTCAATTGATGTATTGAAATAAAATCAATTTCACTGACAGCAGAAACTTTATTTTTGTCCATTATTTGTTTCCATTTCTTTAACCCGATCCTATCAAACTGCTAAAACTACTTAAAACTATATGTCCTCAACTATCATGTTCTCCTGATACAAAGAAAATCGGGATCCATGATTCAGAAATTCGTTCGAAAGTACAACAAAATTTCGATTCGCGGAAATTCTTGGAATTTGACGTCAATTCTAAGAATCCGCGAAATCGTGCCACTTCCTCGCATATCGTACACTGACACGAAGAGTCCCAAAATTAAACATTTTCTAAAATTTATGCCTGAATTTCAACCTTTGGTATTAGGAAAATACCAAAAATTTCGATTCTTCAAGTATTAATCAAATGTTAAATTGATATATCTCATAGACAATTATTACTTTCCATGTTTTAAAACTTTAAGAAACATCTCTTTACTTTGAAGTACGATCAAAATTATTATAATCATTTAATCTAAACGGAGAAACGGAGAAACGGAGAAACGGAGAAACGGAGAAACGGAGAAACGGAGAAACGGAGAAACGGAGAAACGAAGAAACGGAGAAACGGAGAAACGGAGAAACGGAGAAACGGAGAAACGGAGAAACGGAGAAACGGAGAAACGGAGAAACGGAGAAACGGAGAAACGGAGAAACGGAGAAACGGAGAAACGGAGAAACGGAGAAACGGAGTAACGGAGAAACGGAGAAACGGAGAAACGGAGAAACGGAGAAACGGAGAAACGGAGAAACGGAGAAACGAAGAAACGAAGGAAGAAACGGAGAAATGAAGAAAGAAACGGTGAAACGAAGAAAGAAACGGAGAAGCGAAGAAAGACACGAAGAAACGAAGAAAGAAACCGAGAAACGAAGAAAGAAACGGAGAAGCGAAGAAAGACACGAAGAAACGAAGAAAGAAACCGAGAAACGAAGAACGGAATGAAGAATAGAAGAAAGAAATGGAGAAACGAAGAAAGAAACGGAAAATCGAAGAAAGAAACGGAGAAACGAAGAAAGAAACGGAGAAACGAACAAAGAAACGGAGAAACGAACAAAGAAACGGAGAAACGAAGAAAGAAACCGAGAAACGAACAAAGAAACGGAGAAGCGAACAAAGAAACGGAGAAACGAACAAAGAAACGGAGACACGGAGAAATAAATGGAGAAACGAAGAAATAAACGGAGAAACGAAGAAAGAAACGGAGAAACGAAGAAAGAAACGGAGAATCGGAGAAATAAATGGAGAAACGAAGAAATAAACGGAGAAACGAAGAAAGGAACGGAGAATTGGAGAAATAAATGGAGAAATGAAGAAATAAACGGAGAAACGAAGAAAGAAACGGAGAAACGAAGAACGAAACGAAGAATAGAAGAAAGAAACGGAGAAACGAAGAAAGAAACGGAGAATCGAAGAAAGAAACGGAGAAACGAAGAAAGAAACCGAGAAACGAACAAAGAAACGGAGAAACGAACAAAGAAACGGAGACACGGAGAAATAAATGGAGAAACGAAGAAGTAAACGGAGAAACGAAGAAAGAAACGAAGAAACGAAGAAAGAAACGGAGAATCGGAGAAATAAATGGAGAAACGAAGAAATAAACGGAGAAACGAAGAAAGAAACGGAGGAACGAACAAAGAAACGGTGAAACGGAGAAACGGAAAAACGGAGAAATCGAAAACTGAGAAACCGAGAAACGGAGAAACGGAGAAACGGAGAAACGGAGAAACGGAGAAACGGAGAAACGGAGAAACGGAGAAACGGAGAAACGGAGAAACGGAGAAACGGAGAAACGGAGAAACGGAGAAACGGAGAAACGGAGAAACGGAGAAACTGAGAAACGGAGAAACGGACAAACGGAGAAACGGAGAAACCGAGAAAAGCAGTAACGGAGAAACCGAGAAACGGAGAAACGGAGACACGGAGAAACGGAGAAACGGAGAAACGGTGAAACGGAGAAACCGAGAAACCGAGAAACGGAGAAACCGAGAAACCGAGAAACGGAGAAACGAAGAAAGAAACGGAGAAACGGAGAAATAAATGGAGAAACGAAGAAATAAACTGAGAAACAAAGAAAGAAACGGAGGAACGAACAAAGAAACGGTGAAACGGAGAAACGGAAAAACGGAGAAATCGAAAACGGAGAAACGGAGAAACGGAGAAACTGAGAAACCGAGAAACGGAGAAACGGAGAAACGGAGAAACGGAGAAACGGAGAAACGGAGAAACGGAGAAACGGAGAAACGGAGAAACGGAGAAACGGAGAAACGGAGAAACGGACAAACGGACAAACGGAGAAACGGAGAAACGGAGAAACCGAGAAACGCAGTAACGGAGAAACCGAGAAACGGAGAAACGGAGACACGGAGAAACGGAGAAACGGAGAAACGGAGAAACGGAGAAACCGAGAAACGGAGAAACGGAGAAACGGAGAAACGGAGAAACGGAGAAACGGAGAAACGGAGAAACGGAGAAACGGAGAAACGGAGAAACGGAGAAACCGAGAAACGCAGTAACGGAGAAACCGAGAAACGGAGAAACGGAGAAACGGAGAAACGGAGAAACGGAGAAACGGAGAAACGGAGAAACGGAGAAACGGAGAAACGGAGAAACGGAGAAACGGAGAAACGGAGAAACGGAGAAACGGAGAAACGGAGAAACGGAGAAACGGAGAAACGGAGAAACGGAGAAACGGAGAAACGGAGAAACGGAGAAACGGAGAAACGGAGAAACGGAGAAACGGAGAAACGGAGAAACGGAGAAACGGAGAAACGGAGAAACGGAGAAACGGAGAAACGGAGAAACGGAGAAACGGAGAAACGGAGGAACAGAGAAACGGAGAAACGGAGAAACGGATCAGTTCCTATTTCTTTAAATTTAATTGGGGAGGTATTTTTATTCATTAATTTAATTATTTTGTTGAAAATGTTAGTAATTTTATTTTTATTTATGTGTTTTTTAAATTTTTTACATTCAATATATATATATATTTATTTATATTTTTCATGGGAAAGGTAATTATTTTTACAAGTATATAAATAACTATTCAGTATTTAATTGTATAATAGTTTTAATACATTGAATCCCTTTAAATTTTATATTTTTAGATATAGTATTGTTTTATAATTAAGTTTAAATAGTTTATTAAAATTATTGATTTGTGGAATCAAAGGTATAAGTTTTATTTTAAATTATGAATTTTTTTTTATATAGTTTTATTTTAGTATTTATTAATAGTGTGAGTTTTATATTTTTAAGTTTATATTTTTATGTGACAAAGTTGATTTCATTATGGAGTGATTTTAATAAATTTAAATAGGATAAAATTAAATTTTTTAATTTATTTAGATTTTATGAGTTTAATATATTTAGGAGTAGTTTTATTAATTTCATTGATGATTGTAATTTATAGGGTTGGATATATAGAGGGTGATATATATATATATATATATTGATCGGTATAAATATATGTTATTATTATTTATTATATCTATATGTATTATAATTATAAGGCCTAGAATTTTAAGTATTTTAGTTGGATGGGATGGTTTAGTATTAATTTCATTTTGTTTGGTAACTTATTGGTTTTATGTAATCGAGTAGGTGATGTGTGTTTATTAATTTTAATTGTTTTGGCTTCAGTTAGGGGTTCTTGGGGATATATATTGATTGATAGAATAGGAGGCTGTATGATTTTGATATTATTAATTTGTGGAATAACTAAAAGAACTCAAATACCGTTTTCTTCTTGATTACCTGCTGCGATAACTGCTCCTACCCCTGTTTCTTCTTTAGTTCATTCTTCAACTTTAGTTACTGCAGGAGTTTATTTACTAAATCGATATAGAAATATAATTATAATGTATAATATAAATTTTTTATTAACATTAATTTCTAGTTTAACCGTATTAATGGCGGGTTTAATAGCAAATTTTGAGTATGATTTAAAAAAAATTATTGCTTTTTCTACTTTGAGTCAATTAGGGTTTATTCTAATAATTTTGAGATTAGGGTACCGAGATTTGGCTTTTTTTCATTTAATTGTGCATGCTTTATTTAAATCTAATATATTTATATGTGCAGGGGATTTTATCCATTGAATAATAGGAAATCAAGATATGCGGAAATATGGCGGTTTAGTTAAAATTTTTCCTATAAAGAGGATAATTATGATTTTGTGTTTATTGAATTTGGTAGGGTTTCCTTTTTCGTCTGGATTTTATTCTAAAGATATATTTTTAGAATATTTTTGTATGGAAAAATATAATTTAATTATAATCTCTATTTAATTTAAATATATCTCTACCTTTTTGACTATTTCTTATACAATTCGTTTGATTAGTTGGGTTTTATTTAAAAAAGAAGTAAATTTTAGACCTTTAGTAAATTTGGGGAAAAATAGTTATATGGTAAGGTCTATAGTTATAATATTACTATTTATATTTTTTTATGGATGAATATTTATAAATATATTTATGTGAATGTATGTTACTCCTGTGGGGGGGATTGATATGTATACAGTGTTAAAATTATATCTAGTTGGTTATTTATTAAGAGAAATTTTTAATAAAGGATTAAAATTAAATATTAATTTAGTTAAATTATTAAAATTTATTATAAGAATATTTTGTTTAAATTATTTTTTTTTAAATTCTTATGGATATTTATTTAATATAGTGTATAAATATGAAGTTTGTGTTGAAAACGGGTGATTTGAATTAATTTATGGTTTAAATATTTATTGATTAGTAAGATTAAGAAAATTAATTGAAGGGGTAAAATTCAATATTATTAATATAATAGTGTGGTATATTTTATTTTTGATAGGGATATTTTTATTAAATTTGTATTGTTTAAATAGCTTAAACAGTATAATATTGAAAATATTAGGATAATGCATATTTTGTATTTTTAGACAGAAATAAAATAAAAGAATTTCTAATTCTTTTAAAATGATTAAAATCATTTTATTTCTAAATTATGAAAATATAGGTATAATTTTATTATTGATTTTTAATAGCAAATTAAGTTTTATAATTTAACTAATACCGAAGTTTATATGGTTTATAAAAATATTATATTTTCAGTATAAAGATAAATCAATGATTTTATTATACTATATATATTAATAAATATCTCTCCAAATTGGTGTATAGAATATATATATATTTATTAAATCAAGCTATTAATTGGAAATTAATTATATTGTATTATACTACAATATATAGTACAATATGCAATTAATTGGAGATTTAATTCAATGAAATTATTAAGAATAATTTACCTCTATTTTGGTTTCAATTAAAGTGTCATTTTAGAAATTTTATGTATCATTCTAGTCAGAGGGTCAATAGTGGAATTCAGATGATAGAAATAAAAGAATAAAAAGTGGTTATTTCATAATATTTATTAAGAGTAGTGATTATAGGAACAATTAATATAATTTCGATATCGAAAATTAAAAAGATTAAAGCAATTAAATAAAAATTAATGGAAAATGGTAGGCGATTTTCTGATAGTGGGTCAAATCCACATTCGAAAGGAGAAATTTTTTCGCGATTTTTAAAATTGGGTAATGAAAATAAGTGATTTGCGATAAAAATAATTATGGGAATAATTAGAATAATTATTATTTTAATGAAAATATGAATCGTTTTAAATATATTTAAACAATAAAAATTTAATTATAAGTTAAATATAATTATTTATTATATTTATTTTATATTAATATATTCATCAGTAAATTATTATATATAGAAATAATCATACAACATCTACAAAATGTCAGAATCAGATAGCAGCTGTAAAATTAAAATGACGAATTGAAGAAAAGTGATTATTATTTATTCGAATTAAAATAATTGATAATATAAAGCCCCCAATTAAAACATGTAATCCATGGAATCCTGTTGCTATGTAAAAAATTGATCCAAAAATCCCATCATTTATAGAAAAAGAAGATTGTTTATATTCATTAAATTGAAGACTTATAAAAATTATACTTAATAATCATGTGTATAAAAGATAAATTTTTCTATAAATTTTATTTTCTAACAAAAGAAAATTATGCCTTAAGGTTAATGTAAATCCGAAGGAAATTAAAATGATAGAATTTAATAATGGGATATCAAATGGATTTAGTATTTTAATTGATATAGGGGGTCAATTTATACCTAGTTCAATTCTTGGGGAAATTGAGTTATGAATATATGTCCAAAAAAAAGAAATAAAGAAAACTAGTTCAGAAATAATAAATAATAATATACTTATTTTTAATATAGAATGAATTGATTGAGAGTGAAATCCTTGAAATGTTCTGTCTCGAATGGTATCACGTCATCATAATGATAAGCAAGTAATTAATATAAATGGATTTGTTACTAATAGGGTAAAAGTTTTGAATTTGTGAATAAAATTAATCTTATAAATAAATTTATAATATTTATAGAAGTAATTAAAGGTCATGGTCTTGGGGTAACTATGTGGTAAGGATGCGTAAATATTTTCATAATTTGATTCATTAAAATATAGGGTTAATAAAATAATAAATACGTATATTTGAATTAAGGAGACTGAAATTTCTAAAATAAATAATATGTTTTGAATTAAAATTGTAAAAGGTATCCAAATTAGAAATTTTCTAACAGTTGAGCCTAATAAAGATAGTAGAAGATGCCCTGCTAGTACATTAGCTGTTAATCGAATAGTTAATGTTCAGGGTCGAATAATGTTTCTAATTGTTTCAATTAATACTATAAAATTTATTAATATTAAGGGGGTATTTCTTGGTACTAGATGAATAAATATTTTTTTAGCATTGATAGTCCACCCAAAAATTATAAATCTAATTCATATAAATAATGATATAGATAAATTAATTGATACATGTCTTGAAGGGGTAAAAATGTATGGGAATAATCCTAAAAAATTAAAAAATAGGATTATAAATATAAGTCTATTAAAGATTAGTAAATTTTTAGTAAAGTTTTTTTTTGTCAAGATTTTAAATTCTGAGTGTAAAAATTTTAAATATATGTTTCAAAATGTTTGATATCGTGAATTTAGAACTCAAAATTTTATTGGGATAAAAATGAATGGCAGTGTAAGTCTAAATCAATTTAATGATAAATTATTTCTTGTCGATGGGTCAAAAATAGAAAATAAGTTTGATATCATTTATCATATATTTGTTCAATTATTCAGGTAAAATTTTTTTATTGTCAATAATTTTATTTTATTAATGTTGATAAAATAAATGTTTGAAAGTATAATAATTAATAAGATTAGAATAGTTAAATATAAAGATGATCAGTGAAGGGGTATTATTTGAGGGATGAAATGTATATATATTTTCATAAGAAGTTAAGTTTTTAATTTGATTAAAAATCAAATTATATTTATTTTATTTTATGACAAAAATATTATTTTGTAATAATTTTAAAATGACAATTTAATGTTATAGATTTAACTAATTTTTAATAGGTTTATTTAATCATTAGAAGTAATTTATTACTATAATTTGATTTAAAATATCAATTCTTTTGTCAGACATCTAATGATTTGATTTAATTAAATATTATATGAGTAGGTTAAAATTTAATTTTGGTTGTTAATTCAATTAATAAAGTTTGAATAATTAGTTCTTTCCACAACAATTGGCATAAATCTGTGATTAGCTCCGCAGATTTCAGAACATTGTCCGAAAAATACTCCAGGTCGATTAGTAATTAAATTTATTTGGTTAATTCGCCCTGGTACTGAGTCTATTTTTAAGCCTAAAGACGGAACAGTTCAAGAGTGAATTACGTCGTTTGATGTTGTTAATATTCGAATTAGTGTATTAGATGGAATAATTATTCGATTATCTACGTCTAGGAGACGAAAAATGTAAATATTATTTAAATCTTTATCTATATAGGAGTCAAAATTTAAATTATTAAATTCTGGGTATTCATAGGATCAATATTATTGGTGCCCAATTGATTTGATTGTTAAGTATACGGGTATTCATAGTTCATCAATAAAATATAGGGTTTTTAAAGAAGGAAGTGCAATTACTCCTAAAATTATTATTGGGAGTAAAGTTCATACAATTTCAATATGATGATTTTTAAGTAAAAATCGATTGATAAATTTATTAGTAAAAATATCTAATATAATTATTAGAGTTAATGAAGAGATTATAATTATTATAGTTATTGTGAAGTTGTGAAAAAGATTTAAATTATCGGCATATGGCGAATTGGGGTCTTGGAAATTAATTATTTTTCAATGGGACATTTTCAATAAAAATATTAAATTTTATAAATGAATCTTAAATTCATGCACTAATCTGCCATATTAAGATTTGTTTTTAATAATTAGAGGAATAGAGAGGAATGAGTGGTCTTTTGGGGAAAAGTTTTGGGGTCATTCTAGTGATGATTGATTAAATTTAAATATAGCTAGACGTTTAGTTATAAATCTCTCCAATATAATAAACAAGAGTAAAATTATTCTTTTGAATGAAATTATTGAGCCAATAGATGATAATAAATTTTCACAGTAGTAGGAATCCGGGTAATCTGAATAACGTCGAGGTATTCCTATCGTTCCTAAAAAATGCTGAAGGAAAAAAGTTATATTTACCCCAATAAATATTATATAAAATTGAGTTTTAAGATAAAATTGATTTAGGGTAAATCCTGTGAATAAAGGGAATCAATGAATTAATGAAGCAATAGTAGAAAATACTGCTCCTATTGACAGTACATAGTGGAAATGAGAGACAACATAGTATGTATCATGTAGTATAATATCAATAGATGAGTTTGATAATATAATTCCTGTTAATCCTCCTATTGTAAATAAAAAAATAAAGCCAAATTATCAAATAATAGAAGGATTAATAATAAGTTTTGACCCGTAGTACGTAGCTAGTCATCTAAATACTTTGATTCCTGTGGGAATTGCAATGATTGTAGTTGCCGAAGTGAAATAAGCTCGTGTGTCTACATCTAAGCCTACTGTGAATATGTGATGTGCTCACACAATAAATCCTAGAAATCCAATTCCGAGTATTGCATAAACTATCCCTAGGTTCCCAAAAGTTTCCTTTTTCCCTCTTTCATTGAAAATGATATGGGAGATTAATCCAAACCCGGGTAAAATTAAAATATAGACTTCAGGATGCTCAAAAAATCAAAATAAATGTTGAAATAAAATTGGGTCCCCTCCCCCAGTAGGATCAAAGAAGGAAGTATTTAAATTTCAGTCTGTTAATAACATAGTAATACTACCTTGATCAAAAAGTTCTAGGACTGCCCCCCCCCCCCCCGTGTGTCGCTGTCAATCACCCGATTGTTTCTTTTTTTTTTTGTTAGGTTACCATATCTGTCATTAACACTTCCTTCCAATTTCAGCATCATAGCTTGATATTTGTAAAAGTTACGTTGTACTGAGCACATCTCCTTTGTTCGTGTCTTCGATTTTGAAAATGGCATCATTTGAGCATCAACGAGTTTGCATTAAATTTTGTGTAAAAAACGGATTTAACGGTCCGCAGACCTTGGATATGTTGGAGAAGTGTTTCGGCAACGATACTCTTTCGAGATCAAATGTTTTTCGATGGCACGAACGCTTCAGAAGTGGTCGTGAGTCGGTCGAGGATGACAAACGCAGTGGCAGGCCGACAACGTCGAAAACCGATGAAAACATCGATAAAATTCAAGAAATGTTGTCCGAAAACCGCAAATTGACCATCAGAGAGCTGGCAGAGGACTTGAACATTGCTTATGGATCCGTTCAAGACGTTTTGGTTAGTGATTTGGGCCTCAGACGTGTCGCTGCAAAACTGGTGCCGAAAGACCTCAATTTCATGCAAAAAAAGGACCGCGTTGAAATCGCGAAAGACATGATTTCCAAGGCCGAATCCGACCTAACATTTATTAAACGTATCATCACTGGAGATGAGACGTGGATTTATGAGTATGACACACAATCCAGACATCAAGCGAGTGAATGGCGTGCACCGGAAGAGCCGAGACCGAAAAAACCACGTCGTTTTCAGTCAAGAAAGAAGGCGATGCTCACGGTTTTCATGGATTACAATGGTGTTGTGCATCAAGAATTCTTGCCAGAAAAACAGACAGTCAACAAAGAATATTATTTGGGCGTTTTGAGACGTTTGCGCGAAGCAATTCGTCAAAAAAGGCCAGATTTGTGGGCAAACAACTCGTGGATTTTGCACCACGATAACGCACCGGCGCACAATGCTATCCTTATCCGCGAGTTTTTGACGAAAAACAACACGAACACTATCCAGCAGCCTTCAAATTCACCAGATCTGGCTCCCTGCGACTTTTTTCTGTTCAACCGAATTAAAAAACCGCTTCGCGGAACGCGTTACAGTACCCGAGAGGAGGTCATGACAAAATCGAAGACGGCTCTGATGGACATACCGAAAATTGAGTACCAGCGGTGTTTCGAGGATTGGAGCAAGCGCTGGCGCAAGTGCATTCCAGTCAATGGGGACTACTTTGAAGGGGACCATATCGATTTGGACGAATAAATTTGTATTTTTGATTTTATGAATAAAGTCCTAAAACTTTTTGATCAAGGTAGTAGCTCCGGCTAATACAGGTAGTGAGAGAAGAAGCAAAATTGTAGTAATTAATACTGACCAAGCAAATAAGGATATTTGATCGAATTTTAAAGCATTATTTTTTATTTTAAGAATTGTAACAATAAAATTAAATGATCCTATAATTGAAGAGATACCTGCAATATGCAAAGAAATAATTGTTAAGTCTATAGATGAAGATGGGTGATAAAGATTTGATGACAAAGGAGGGTAGATTGTTCATCCAGTTCCCGAGCCTGGGAATAATAGTGTTGTAAGAATTAAAAGTAATAATGAAGGGGGGATTAGTCACAATCTTATATTATTTATTCGGGGAAATGCTGTATCAGGGGATCCAATTATTAAGGGAATTATTCAGTTTCCGAATCCTCTGATTATAAATGGTAAAACTATAAAAAAAATTATTACAAAAGCATGTGATGTTACAATTGAGTTATAAATTTAGTCGATATTAATTCAAGTTCCTGGCCTATTTAATTCTATTCGAATTAGTATCCTTAAAGAAGAACCAATTATACCAGATCATATAGCTGATATGAAATATAATATCCCAAAATTTTTGTGATTTGTTGAATACATATATTAATTATGCTAAAAATTAATATAACCAGTAGATCATAAATATAAATATAAATATTAAAAAAGTTATAAATAGATAATAGTTTAGAAAATTAAGGTTAATTTAATTATATATATTTTATTTAATTGAAGGGAAAAAATATAAGAAGGATATATTTAAATAATTTCATGATGTAATTAATCTTATAAAAAGATATACAATTATTAAAAGTATAAATTTTATTCTTGAATTTATTAATGTTTCTAGGACGATTCATTTCAGTATAAAGAGTGCTATACGTGGGAAATTTGTGTACATAATAATTATTGAGTATAAAATAATTTTTCTTTTATTAGAGGTTAATATATTAAATTAGGAAGAAGAATTAATCTTTATTATTTTAAATATAAAAATTAAATTTGAAGAAATTATTGAATATAAAATGAAATATGTTAAAAATGTATCTTTGTTAATTATTAATAAAATAACTATAATAGATGTTTGTATAACAGATGAATATCCTATAATTATTTTGATTGATTTTTTATTTAAGCAAATGATAGGGGCAATAATTCCATTAATTAGGCAAATAAAATAAATTTCATTATTAAATTTTAATACGACTTCTATAATAATTATAGGGATTAATTTGATTAAAGTTATTATAAAGAATAGACTAATTCAATTTAATGAATAAATTAAAGAAATGAATCGAACATTTAAAGAGTACATCCCAATTTTTAAGATAAGTGAAACAAAAATTATTATTATAAATAAATAATTAGATTTATTTCCAATTCTGTGTAAATTATTATATATAGTAAATAGTATAAATAAAATTCTTCTGGAGGCTAAAGAGATTAAAAAATATATTAAAAATGTATTTAGAGTATTAGTGTCAAATTTAACTTTAGATCAAATGATTTATAATAGAAATTATAAATATTCTCCCATATCTCGCGAACGGATTGACGAACTTCAGAAATTCCTGTTGCATCTGAAAGTTGAAACTCGCCCGATTACAATGGTATGTGTAGTTTTCCCCTAAGCCATTATAGTTATTGGTTTCGAGTATCAGACTTGCGAAATTTTGATGGTTTCTCAACCATTCCTTCACTTCAAACTCCTATATCTCGCGAACGGACTGAGGAAATCGAGAAATTCCTGTTGCATCTGAAACTAGAAACTCGCCCGATTACAATAGTGTATGTACTTTTCCACTAGGCCATTCCAGTTATTGGTTTCGTGTATCAGACTTGCGAAAATTTTGATGGTTTCGCAACAATTCCTTAACTTCAAACTCCCACATCTCGCGAACGGATTGACGAACTCGAGAAATTCCGGTTGCATCTGAAAGTAGAAACTCGCCCGATTACAATGGTGTCTGTACATTTCCCCTAGGCCATTGCAGTTATTCGTTTCTAGCATCAGACTTGCGAAAATTTTGATGGTTTCTCAACCATTCCTTAACATCAAACTCCCATATCTCGCGAACGGATTGACGAACTCGACAATTTCCGGTTGCATCTGAAAGTAGAAACTCGCCCGATTACAGTGGTGTCTGTCCGTTTCCCCTAGGCCATTCCAGTTATTCGTTTCTAGCATCAGACTTGCGAAAATTTTGATTGTTTGTCAACCATTCCATAACTTCAAACTCCCATATCTCGCGAACGGATTGACGAACCCGAGAATTTCCTGTTGTATCTGACAGCAGAAACTCGCCCGATTACAACGGTATGTGTATTGTTGCCCTAGACCATAGTAGTTATTGGTTTCGAGGATCAGATTTGCGAAAATTTTGATGGTTTCTCAAACATTCCTTAACTTCAAACTCCCATATCTCGCGAACGGATTGACTACCTCGAGAAATTCCTGTTGCATGAGAAAGCAGAAACTCGCCCGATTACAATGGTTTGTGTACTTTTCCCCTAGGCCATTCCAGTTATTGGTTTCGAGTATCAGACTTGCGAAATTTTGATGGTCTCTCAACTATTCCTTCACTTCAAACTCCTATATCTCGCGAACGGACTGAGGAAATCGAGAAATTCCTGTCGCATCTGAAAGTAGAAACTCGCCCGATTACAATGGTGTGTGTACATTTCCCCTAGGCCATTCCAGTTATTGGTTTCGAGTATCGGACTTGCGAAATTTTGATGGTCTCTCAACCATTCCTTCACTTCAAACTCCTATATCTCGCGAACGGACTGAGGAAATCGAGAATTTCCTGTTGCATCTGAAACTAGAAACTCGCCCGATTACAATGGTGTGTGTACTTTTCCACTAGGCCATTCCAGTTATTGGTTTCGTGTATCAGACCTGCGAAAATTTTGATGGTTTCTCAACCATTCCTTAATTTCAAAGTCCCATATCTCGCGAACGGATTGACGAACATGAGAAATTCCTGACGCATCTGAAAGCAGAAACTCGCCCGATTAGAACGGTATGTATATTTTTCCCCTAGGCCATTGTAGTTATTTGTTTCGGGTATCAGACTTGCGAAAATTTTGATGGTTTCTCAACCATTCCTTAACTTCAAACTCCCACATCTCGCGAACGGATTGACGAACTCGAGAAATTCTGGTTGCACCTGAAAGTAGAATCTCGCCCGATTATAATGGTGTCTTTACTTTTCCCCTAGGCCATTCCAGTTATTCGATTCTACCATCAGACTTGCGAAAATTTTGATGGTTTCTCAACCATTCCCTAACTTCAAACTCCCCTATCTCGCGAACCGATTGACGAGCTCAAGAAATTCCTGTTGCATCTGACAGCAGGAACTCACCCGATTGCAACGGTATGTGTATTTTAGCCCTAGGCCATAGTAGTTATGGGTTTCGAGTATCAGACTTGCGAAATTTTGATGGTTTCTCAACCATTCCTTAACTTCAAACTCCCATATCTCGCGAACGGATTGGCGAACTCGAGAAATTCCTGTTGCATCTGAAAGCAGAAGCTCTCCCGATTACAACGGTATGTGTATTTTTCTCCTAGACTGTTATAGTTATTTGTTTCGGGTATCAGACTTGCGAAAATTTTGATGGTTTCTCAACCATCTTTTAATTCCAAACTCCGATATTTCGCGAACGGATTCACGAATCCGAAAAATTTCTGTTGCATCTGAAAGTAGAAACACTCCCGATTACAATGGTATATGTATTTTTCCCCTAGGCCATTGTAGTTATTGGTTTCGAGTATCAGACTTGCGAAAATTTTGATGGTTTCTCAACCATTCCTTAACTTCAAACTCCTATATCTCGCGAACGGACAGCGGACATCGAGAAATTTCTGTTGCATCTGAAAGTAGAAACTCTCCCGATTACAACGGTATGTGTACTTTTCCCCTAGGCTATTGTAGTTATTGGTTTCGAGTATCAGACTTGAGAAAATTTTGATGGGTTCTCAACCATTCCTTAACTTCAAACTTCCATATCTCGCGAACGGATTGACGAACTCGAGAATTTCCTGTTTCATCTGAAAGCAGAAACTCGCCCGATTACAACGGTATTTGTATTTTTCCCCTAGGCCATTGTAGTTATTGCTTTCGAGTATCAGACTTGCGAAAACTCTGATGGTTTCTCAACCATTCCTTAACTTCAAACACCCATATCTCGCGAACGTATTGACGAACTCGAGAAATTCCTATTGCATCTGAAAGTGGAAACTCGCCCGATTACAATGGTGTGTGTACTTTTCCCCTAGGCCATTCCAGTTATTGGTTTCGTGTATCAGAATTGCGAAATTTTTTATTGTTTCTCAACCATTCCTTAACTTCAAACGCCCATACCTCGCGAACGGATTGACGAACTCGAGAAATTCCTATTGCATCTGAAGGCAGAAACTCGCCCGATTACAATGGTGTGTGTACTTTTCCCCTAGGCCATTCCAGTTATTGGTTTCGTGTATCAGACTTGCGAAATATTTGATTGTTCTCAACCATTCCTAAACATCAAACTCCCATATCTCGCGAACCGGTTGAAGAACTCGAGAAAATCCTGTTGCATCTGAAAGTTGAAACTCGCCCGATTACAACGGTATGTGTATTTTTGCTCTAGACCATAGTAGTCATTGGTTTCTAGTATCAGACTTGCGAAAATTTTGATTGTTTGTCAACCATTCCATAACCGCAAACTCCCATATCTCGCGAACGGATTGACGCAGCCGAAAAATTTCTGTTGCATCTGGAAGTAGAAACTCGCCCGATTACAACGGTATGTATGTTTTTCCCCTAGGCCATTGTAATTATTGGTTTCGAGTATCAGACTTGCAAAAATTTTGATGGTTTCACAACCATTCCTTATCTTCAAACTCCCATATCTCGCGAACGGATTGGCGAACTCGAGAAATTCCGGTTGCATCTGAATGTAGAAACTCGCCCGATTACAATGGTGTGTGTACTTTTCCCCTAGGCCATTGTAGTTATTGGTTTCGAGTATCAGACTTGCGAAAATTTCGATGGTTTCTCAACCATTCCTTAACTTCAAACTCCCACATCTCGCGATCGGATTGACGAACTCGAGAAATTCCGGTTGCACCTGAAAGTAGAATCTCGCCCGATTATAATGGTGTCTTTACTTTTCCCCTAGGCCATTCCAGTTATTCAATTCTAGCATCAGACTTGCGAAAATTTTGATGGTTTCTCAACCATTCCTTAACTTCAAACTCCGATATCTCGCGAACGGATTGACGAATTCGGGAAATTAATTTTGCATCAGAAAGTAGAAACTCGCCCGATTACAATGGTATGTGTACTTTTCCCCTAGGCCATTCCAGTTATTCGTTCATAGCATCAGAATTGCGAAACTTTTGATTGTTTCTCAACCATCTCTTAAGTCCAAACTCCGATATTTCGCGAACGGATTGACGAATCCGAAAAATTTCTGTTGCATCTGAAAGTAGAAACTCTCCCGATTACAAGGGTATGTATATTTTTCCCCTAGGCCATTGTAATTATTGGTTTCGAGTATCAGACTTGCAAAAATTTTGATGGTTTCTCAACCATTCCTTATCTTCAAACTCCCATATCTCGCGAACGGATTGGCGAACTCGAGAAATTCCGGTTGCATCTGAAAGTAGAAACTCGCCCGATTACAATGGTGTGTGTACTTTTCCGCTAGGCCATTGTAGTTATTTGTTTCGGGTATCAGACATTCGAAAATTTTGATGGTTTCTCAACCATCTCTTAATTCCAAACTCCGATATTTCGCGAACGGATTCACGAATCCGAAAAATTTCTGTTGCATCTGAAAGTAGAAACACTCCCGATTACAACGGTATATGTATTTTTCCCCTAGGCCATTGTAATTATTGGTTTCGAGTATCAGACTTGCCAAATTTTGTTGGTTTCTCTACCATTCCTCCACTTCAAACTCCTATATCTCGCGAACGGACAGCGGACATCGAGAAATTTCTGTTGCATCTGAAAGTAGAAACTCTCCCGATTACAACGGTGTGTGTACTTTTCCCATAGGCTATTGTAGTTATTGGTTTCGAGTATCAGACTTGAGAAAATTTTGATGGTTTCTCAACCATTCCTTAACTTCAAACTACCATATCTCGCGAACGGATTGACGAACTCGAGAATTTCCTGTTGCATCTGAAAGCAGAAACACGCCCGATTACAACGGTATTTGTATTTTTCCCCTTGGCCATTGTAGTTATTGCTTTCGAGTATCAGACTTGCGAAAACTCTGATGGTTTCTCAACCATTCCTTAACTTCAAACACCCATATCTCGCGAACGTATTGACGAACTCGAGAAATTTCTGTTGCATCTAAAAGTAGAAACTCTCCCGCTTACAAAGGTATGTGTATTTTTTCCCTAGGCCATTGTAGTTATTGGTTTCGAGTGTCAGATTTGGGAAAATTTTGATTGTTTGTCAACCATTCCATAACTTCAAACTCCCATATCTCGCGAAAGGATTGACGAATCCGAAAAATTTCTGTTACATCTGAAAGTAGAAACTCGCCCGATTACAATGGTGTCTGTACTTTTTCCCTAGGCCATTCCAGTTATTCGTTTCTAGCATCAGACTTGCGAAAATGTTGATGGTTTCTCAACCATTCCTTAACTTCAAACTCCCATATCTCGCGAACGGATTGACGAGCTCGAGAAATTCCTGTTGCATCTGTCAGCAGGAACTCACCCAATTACAACGGTATGTGTATTTTTCCCCTAGGCCATTGTAGTTATTGGTTTCGAGTATCAGACTTGCCAAACTTTGATGGTTTCTCAACCATTCCTCCACTTCAAACTCCTATATTTCGCGAACGGACTGAGGAAATCGAGAAATTTCTGTTGCATCTGAAAGTAGAAACTCTCCCGATTACAACGGTATGTGTATCTTTCCCCTAGGCTATTGTAGTTATTGGTTTCGAGTATCAGACTTGAGAAAATTGTGATGGTTTCTCAACCATTCCTTAACTTCAAACTCCCATATCTCGCGAACGGATTGACGAACTCGAGAAATTCCTGTTGCATCTGAAAGCAGAAACCCGCCCTAATACAATGGGGTGTGTACTTTTCCCCTAGGCCATTCCAGTTATTGGTTTCGAGTACCAGAATTGCGAAGATTTTGATGGTTTCTCAACCATTCCTTAATTTCAAACTCCCATATCTCGCTAACGGATACACGAACTCGAGAAATTCCTGTTGCATCTGAAAGTACAAACTCGCCCGATTACAATGGTGTGTGTACTTTTCCCCTAGGCCATTCCAGTTATTGGTTTCGGGTATCAGAATTGCGAAAATTTTGATGGTTTCTCAACCATCTCTTAACTTCAAACTACCATATCTCGCGATCAGTTTGACCAGCTCGCGAAATTCCTGTTGCATCTGACAGCAGAAACTCCCCCGATTACAACGGTATATGTATTTTTTGCCCTAGGCCATAGTAGTTACTCGTTTCGAGTATCAGACTTGCGAAAATTTTGATGGATTCTCAACCATTCCTTAACTTCAAACTCCCATATCTCGCGAACGGATTGACGAACTCGAGAAATTCCTGTTGCATCTGAAAGTAGAAACCCGCCCTAATACAATGGCGTGTGTACTTTTCCCCTAGGCCATTCCAGTTATTGGTTTCGAGTACCAGAATTCGAAAATTTTGATGGTTTCTCAACCATTCCTTAACTTCAAAATTCCATATCTCGCGAACGGATTGACGAAATTGAGAAATTCCTGTTGCGTCTGAAAGTATAAACTCGCCCGATTACAATGGTGTGTTTAGTTTTCCCCTAGGCCATTGTAGTTATTGATTTCGAGTATCTGCCCAGCGAAAATTTTGATGGTTGCTCAACCATCTCTTAACTCCAAAATCCGATATTTCGCGAACGGATTGACGAATCCGACAAATTTCTGTTGCGTCTGAAAGTACAAGCTCTCCCGATTACAACGGTATGTGTATTTTTCCCCTAGGCCATTGTAGTTATTAGTTTCGAGTATCAGACTTACGAAAATTTTGATGGTTTCTCAACCATTCCTTAACTTCGAACTCCCATATCTCGCGAAAGGATAGACGAACTCGAGAAATTCCAGTTGCATCTGAAAGTAGAAACTCGCCCGATTACAATGGTGTGTGTACTTTTCCCCTAGGCCATTCCAGTTATTGGTTTCGAGTATCAGAATTGCGAAAATTTTGATGGTTTCTCAACCATCTCTTAACTCCAAACTCCGATATTTCGCGAACGGATTGACGAATTCGAAAAATTACTGTTGCGACTGAAAGTAGAAGCTCTCCCGATTACAACGGTATGTGTATTTTTCCCCTTGGCCATTGTAGGTATTTGTTTCGAGTATCAGACTTGCAAAAATTTTGATGGTTTCTCAACCATTCCTTATATTCAAACCCCCATATCTCGCGAACGGATTGGCGAACTTGAGAAATTCCAGTTGCATCAGAAAGTAGAAACTCGCCCGATTACAATGGTGTGTGTACTTTTCCCCTAAGCCATTGTAGTTATTGATTTCGAGTGTCTGACCAGCGAAAATTTTTATGGTTGCTCAACCATCTCTTAACTCCAAAATCCGATATTTCGCGAATGGATTGACGAATCCGACAAATTTCTGATGCGACTGAAAGTAGAAGCTCTCCCGATTACAACGGTATGTGTATTTTTCCCCTTGGCCATTGTAGGTATTTGTTTCGAGTATCAGACTTGCGAAAATTTTGATTGTTTGTCAACCATTCCATTACTTCAAACTCCCATATCTCGCGAACGGATTGACGAACTCGAGAAATTCCTGTTGCAACTGAAGGTAGAAACTCGCCCGATTACAACGGTATGTGTATTCTTGCCCTAGGCCATAGTAGTTATAGGTTTCTAGTATCAGACTTGCGAAATTTTTGATTGTTTCTCAATCATTCCTTAACTTCAAACTCCCATATCTCGCGAACGGATTGACGAACTCGAGAAATTCCTATTGCATCTGAAGGCAGAAACTCGCCCGATTACAATGGTGTGTGTACTTTTCCCCTAGGCCATTGCAGTTATTGGTTTCGAGTATCAGACTTGCGAAAATTTTAATGGACTCTCAACCATTCCTTAAATTCAATCTCCCATATCTCGCGAACGGATTGACGAACTCGAGAAATTCCTGTTGCACCTGAAAGTAGAAACTCGCCCCAATACAATGGTGTTTGTACTTTTCCCGTAGGCCATTCCAGTTATTGGTTTCGGGTATCAGAATTGCGAAAATTTTGATGGTTTCTCAACCATCTCTTAACTTCAAACTACCATATCTCGCGATCGGTTTGACCAGCTCGCGAAATTCCTGTTGCATCTGACAGCAGAAACTCCCCCGATTACAACGGTATATGTATTTTTGCCCTAGGCCATAGTAGTTACTCGTTTCGAGTATCAGACTTGCGAAAATTTTGATGGATTCTCAACCATTCCTTAACTTCAAACTCCCATATCTCGCGAACGGATTGACGAACTCGAGAAATTCCTGTTGCATCTGAAAGTAGAAACCCGCCCTAATACAATGGCGTGTGTACTTTTCCCCTAGGCCATTCCAGTTATTGGTTTCGAGTACCAGAATTCGAAAATTTTGATGGTTTCTCAACCATTCCTTAACTTCAAAATTCCATATCTCGCAAACGGATTGACGAACTTGAGAAATTCCTGTTGCGTCTGAAAGTAGAAACTCGCCCGATTACAATGGTGTGTTTAGTTTTCCCCTAGGCCATTGTAGTTATTGATTTCGAGTATCTGCCCAGCGAAAATTTTGATGGTTGCTCAACCATCTCTTAACTCCAAAATCCGATATTTCGCGAACGGATTGACGAATCCGACAAATTTCTGTTGCGTCTGAAAGTACAAGCTCTCCCGATTACAACGGTATGTGTATTTTTCCCCTAGGCCATTGTAGCTATTAGTTTCGAGTATCAGACTTACGAAAATTTTGATGGTTTCTCAACCATTCCTTAACTTCGAACTCCCATATCTCGCGAAAGGATAGACGAACTCGAGAAATTCCTGTTGCATCTGAAAGTAGAAACTCGCCCGATTACAATGTTGTGTGTACTTTTCGCCTCGGCCATTCCAGTTATTGGTTTCTAGCATCAGAATTGCGAAAATTTTGATGGTTTTTCAACCATCTCTTAACTTCAAACTCCCATATCTCGCGATCGGATTGACGAGCTCGCGAAATTCCTGTTGCATCTGACAGCAGAAACTCGCCCGATTACAATGGTGTGTGTACTTTTCCCCTAGGCCATTGCAGTTATTGGTTTCGAGTATCAGACTTGCGAAAATTTTAATGGACTCTCAACCATTCCTTAAATTCAATCTCCCATATCTCGCGATCGGTTGGACGAGCTCGCGAAATTCCTGTTGCATCTGACAGCAGAAACTCGCCCGATTACAACGGTATATGTATTTTTGCCCTAGGCCATAGTAGTTACTCGTTTCGAGTATCAGACTTGCGAAATTTTGATGGTTTCTCAACCATACCTTAACTTCAAACTCCCATATCTCGGGAACGGATTGACGAACTCGAGAAATTCCTGTTGCATCTGAAAGCAGAAACTCGCCCGATTACAATGGTTTGTGTACTTTTCCCCTAGGCCATTCCAGTTATTGGTTTAGAGTATCAGAATTGCGAAAATTTTGGTGGTTTCTTAACCATCTCTTAACTCCAAACTTCGATATTTCGGGAACGGATGGACGAATTCGAAAAATTTCTGTTGCGTCTGAAAGCAGAAACTCTCCCGATGAGAACGGTATGTGCATTTTTCCCCTAGGAGATTGTAGTTATTGGTTTCGAGTATCAGACTTGCGAAAATTTTGATGGATTCTCAACCATTCCTTAACTTCGAACTCCGATATCTCGCGAACGGATTGACGAACTCGAGAAATTACTGTTGCATCTGAAAGTAGAACTCGCCCCATTACAATGGTGTGTGTACTTTTCCCCTAGGCCATTGTAGTTATTGATTTCGAGTATCTGACCAGCGAAAATTTTGATGGTTGCTCAACCATCTCTTAACTCCAAAATCCGATATTTCGCGAACGGATTAACGAATCCGACAAATTTCTGTTGCGACTGAAAGTAGAAGCTCTCCCGATTACAACGGTATGTGTATTTTTCCCCTAGGCCATTGTAGTTACTTTTTCGAGTATCAGACTTACGAAAATTTTGATGGTTTCTCAACCATTCCTTAACTTCAAACTCCCATATCTCGCGAACGGATAGACGAACTCGAGAAATTCCTGTTGCATCTGAAAGTAGAAACTCGCCCCAATACAATGGTGTTTGTAATTTTCGTCTAGGCCATTCCAGTTATTGGTTTCGAGTACCAGAATTGCGAAAATTTTGATGATTTCTCAACCACTCCTTAACTTCAAACTCCCATACCTCGCGAACGGATAGACGAACTCGAGAAATTCCTGTTGCATCTGAAAGTAGAAACTCGCCCGATTACGATGGTGTGTGTACTTTTCCCCTAGGCCATTCCAGTTATTGGTTTCGAGTACCAGACTTGCTATAATTTTGATGGTTTCTCAACCATTCCTTAACTTCAAACTCCCATATCTCGCGAACGGATTTACGAACTCGAGAAATTCCTGTTGCATCTGAAAGTAGAAACTCCCCCGATTAGAATGGTGTGTGTACTTTTCCCCTAGGCCATTCCAGTTATTGGTTTCGAGTATCAGACTTGCTAAAATTTTGATGGCTTCTCAACCATTCCATAACTTCAAACTCCCATATCTCGCGAACGGATTGACGAACTCGAGAAATTCCTGTTGCAACTGAAAGTAGAAACTCGCCCGATTACAACGGTATGTGTATTTTTCCCCTAGGCCATTGTAGTTATTAGTTTCGAGTATCAGACTTACGAAAATTTTGATGGTTTCTCAACCATTCCTTAACTTCGAACTCCCATATCTCGCGAAAGGATAGACGAACTCGAGAAATTCCTGTTGCATCTGAAAGTAGAAACTCGCCCGATTACAATGGTGTGTGTACTTTTCCCCTAGGCCATTCCAGTTATTGGTTTCGAGTATCAGAATTGCGAAAATTTTGATGGTTTCTCAACCATCTCTTAACTCCAAACTCCGATATTTCGCGAACGGATTGACGAATTCGAAAAGTTACTGTTGCGACTGAAAGTAGAAGCTCTCCCGATTACAACGGTATGTGTATTTTTCCCCTTGGCCATTGTAGGAATTTGTTTCGAGTATCAGACTTGCAAAAATTTTGATGGTTTCTCAACCATTCCTTATATTCAAACCCCCATATCTCGCGAACGGATTGGCGAACTTGAGAAATTCCGGTTGCATCAGAAAGTAGAAACTCGCCCGATTACAATGGTGTGTGTACTTTTCCCCTAAGCCATTGTAGTTATTGATTTCGAGTGTCTGACCAGCGAAAATTTTTATGGTTGCTCAACCATCTCTTAACTCCAAAATCCGATATTTCGCGAACGGATTGACGAATCCGACAAATTTCTGACGCGACTGAAAGTAGAAGCTCTCCCGATTACAACGGTATGTGTATTTTTCCCCTTGGCCATTGTAGGTATTTGTTTCGAGTATCAGACTTGCGAAAATTTTGATTGTTGGTCAACCATTCCATTACTTCAAACTCCCATATCTCGCGAACGGATTGACGAACTCGAGAAATTCCTGTTGCAACTGAAAGTAGAAACTCGCCCGATTACAACGGTATGTGTATTCTTGCCCTAGGCCATAGTAGTTATAGGTTTCTAGTATCAGACTTGCGAAATTTTTGATTGTTTCTCAATCATTCCTTAACTTCAAACTCCCATATCTCGCGAACGGATTGACGAACTCGAGAAATTCCTATTGCATCTGAAGGCAGAAACTCGCCCGATTACAATGGTGTGTGTACTTTTCCCCTAGGCCATTGCAGTTATTGGTTTCGAGTATCAGACTTGCGAAAATTTTAATGGACTCTCAACCATTCCTTAAATTCAATCTCCCATATCTCGCGAACGGATTGACGAACTCGAGAAATTCCTGTTGCATCTGAAAGTAGAAACTCGCCCCAATACAATGGTGTTTGTACTTTTCCCGTAGGCCATTCCAGTTATTGGTTTCGGGTATCAGAATTGCGAAAATTTTGATGGTTTCTCAACCATCTCTTAACTTCAAACTACCATATCTCGCGATCGGTTTGACCAGCTCGCGAAATTCCTGTTGCGTCTGACAGCAGAAACTCCCCGATTACAACGGTATATGTATTTTTGCCCTAGGCCATAGTAGTTACTCGTTTCGAGTATCAGACTTGCGAAAATTTTGATGGATTCTCAACCATTCCTTAACTTCAAACTCCCATATCTCGCGAACGGATTGACGAAATCGAGAAATTCCTGTTGCATCTGAAAGTAGAAACCCGCCCTAATACAATGGCGTGTGTACTTTTCCCCTAGGCCATTCCAGTTATTGGTTTCGAGTACCAGAATTCGAAAATTTTGATGGTTTCTCAACAATTCCTTAACTTCAAAATTCCATATCTCGCGAACGGATTGACGAACTTGAGAAATTCCTGTTGCGTCTGAAAGTAGAAACTCGCCCGATTATAATGGTGTGTTTAGTTTTCCCCTAGGCCATTGTAGTTATTGATTTCGAGTATCTGCCCAGCGAAAATTTTGATGGTTGCTCAACCATCTCTTAACTCCAAAATCCGATATTTCGCGAACGGATTGACGAATCCGACAAATTTCTGTTGCGTCTGAAAGTACAAGCTCTCCCGATTACAATGGTATGTGTATTTTTCCCCTAGGCCATTGTAGTTATTAGTTTCGAGTATCAGACTTACGAAAATTTTGATGGTTTCTCAACCATTCCTTAACTTCGAACTCCCATATCTCGCGAAAGGATAGACGAACTCGAGAAATTCCTGTTGCATCTGAAAGTAGAAACTCGCCCGATTACAATGTTGTGTGTACTTTTCGCCTTGGCCATTCCAGTTATTGGTTTCTAGCATCAGAATTGCGAAAATTTTGATGGTTTTTCAACCATCTCTTAACTTCAAACTCCCATATCTCGCGATCGGATTGACGAGCTCGCGAAATTCCTGTTGCATCTGAAAGCAGAAACTCGCCCGATTACAATGGTTTGTGTACTTTTCCCCTAGGCCATTCCAGTTATTGGTTTAGAGTATCAGAATTGCGAAAATTTTGGTGGTTTCTTAACCATCTCTTAACTCCAAACTTCGATATTTCGCGAACGGATGGACGAATTCGAAAAATTACTGTTGCGACTGAAAGTAGAAGCTCTCCCGATTACAACGGTATGTGCATTTTTCCCCTAGGAGATTGTAGTTATTGGTTTCGAGTATCAGACTTGCGAAAATTTTGATGGATTCTCAACCATTCCTTAACTTCAAACTCCGATATCTCGCGAACGGATTGACGAACTCGAGAAATTACTGTTGCATCTGAAAGTAGATCTCGCCCCATTACAATGGTGTGTGTACTTTTCCCCTAGGCCATTGTAGTTATTGATTTCGAGTATCTGACCAGCGAAAATTTTGATGGTTGCTCAACCATCTCTTAACTCCAAAATCCGATATTTCGCGAACGGATTAACGAATCCGACAAATTTCTGTTGCGACTGAAAGTAGAAGCTCTCCCGATTACAACGGTATGTGTATTTTTCCCCTAGGCCATTGTAGTTACTTTTTCGAGTATCAGACTTACGAAAATTTTGATGGTTTCTCAACCATTCCTTAACTTCAAACTCCCATATCTCGCGAACGGATAGACGAACTCGAGAAATTCCTGTTGCATCTGAAAGTAGAAACTCGCCCCAATACAATGGTGTTTGTACTTTTCGCCTAGGCCATTCCAGTTATTGGTTTCGAGTACCAGAATTGCGAAAATTTTGATGATTTCTCAACCACTCCTTAACTTCAAACTCCCATACCTCGCGAACGGATAGACGAACTCGAGAAATTCCTGTTGCATCTGAAAGTAGAAACTCGCCCGATTACGATGGTGTGTGTACTTTTCCCCTAGGCCATTCCAGTTATTGGTTTCGAGTATCAGAATTGCGAAAATTTTGATGGTTTCTCAACCATCTCTTAACTCCAAACTCCGATATTTCGCGAACGGATTGACGAATTCGAAAAATTACTGTTGCGACTGAAAGTAGAAGCTCTCCCGATTACAACGGTATGTGTATTTTTCCCCTTGGCCATTGTAGGTATTTGTTTCGAGTATCAGACTTGCAAAAATTTTGATGGTTTCTCAACCATTCCTTATATTCAAACCCCCATATCTCGCGAACGGATTGGCGAACTCGAGAAATTCCGGTTGCATCAGAAAGTAGAAACTCGCCCGATTACAATGGTGTGTGTACTTTTCCCCTAGGCCATTGTAGTTATTGGTTTCGAGTATCAGATTTTCGAAAATTTTGATTGTTTGTCAACCATTCCATATATTCAAACTCCCATATCTCGCGAACGGATTGATGAATCCGAAAAATTTCTGTTACATCTGAAAGTAGAGACTCGCACGATTACAATGGTGTGTGTACTTTTCCCCTAGGCCATTCCAGTTATTGGTTTCGAGTACCAGACTTGCGATAATTTTGATGGTTTCTCAACCATTCCTTAACTTCAAACTCCCATATCTCGCGAACGGATTTACGAACTCGAGAAATTCCTGTTGCATCTGAAAGTAGAAACTCCCCCGATTAGAATGGTGTGTGTACTTTTCCCCTAGGCCATTCCAGTTATTGGTTTCGAGTATCAGACTTTCTAAAATTTTAATGGACTCTCAACCATTCCTTAAATTCAATCTCCCATATCTCGCGAACGGATTGACGAACTCGAGAAATTCCTGTTGCATCTGAAAGTAGAAACTCGCCCCAATACAATGGTGTTTGTACTTTTCCCGTAGGCCATTCCAGTTATTGGTTTCGGGTATCAGAATTGCGAAAATTTTGATGGTTTCTCAACCATCTCTTAACTTCAAACTACCATATCTCGCGATCGGTTTGACCAGCTCGCGAAATTCCTGTTGCATCTGACAGCAGAAACTCCCCCGATTACAACGGTATATGTATTTTTGCCCTAGGCCATAGTAGTTACTCGTTTCGAGTATCAGACTTGCGAAAATTTTGATGGATTCTCAACCATTCCTTAACTTCAAACTCCCATATCTCGCGAACGGATTGACGAACTCGAGAAATTCCTATTGCATCTGAAGGCAGAAACTCGCCCGATTACAATGGTGTGTGTACTTTTCCCCTAGGCCATTGCAGTTATTGGTTTCGAGTATCAGACTTGCGAAAATTTTAATGGACTCTCAACCATTCCTTAAATTCAATCTCCCATATCTCGCGAACGGATTGACGAACTCGAGAAATTCCTGTTGCATCTGAAAGTAGAAACTCGCCCCAATACAATGGTGTTTGTACTTTTCCCGTAGGCCATTCCAGTTATTGGTTTCGGGTATCAGAATTGCGAAAATTTTGATGGTTTCTCAACCATCTCTTAACTTCAAACTACCATATCTCGCGATCGGTTTGACCAGCTCGCGAAATTCCTGTTGCATCTGACAGCAGAAACTCCCCCGATTACAACGGTATATGTATTTTTGCCCTAGGCCATAGTAGTTACTCGTTTCGAGTATCAGACTTGCGAAAATTTTGATGGATTCTCAACCATTCCTTAACTTCAAACTCCCATATCTCGCGAAAGGATAGACGAACTCGAGAAATTCCTGTTGCATCTGAAAGTAGAAACTCGCCCGATTACAATGTTGTGTGTACTTTTCGCCTCGGCCATTCCAGTTATTGGTTTCTAGCATCAGAATTGCGAAAATTTTGATGGTTTTTCAACCATCTCTTAACTTCAAACTCCCATATCTCGCGATCGGATTGACGAGCTCGCGAAATTCCTGTTGCATCTGACAGCAGAAACTCGCCCGATTACAATGGTGTGTGTACTTTTCCCCTAGGCCATTGCAGTTATTGGTTTCGAGTATCAGACTTGCGAAAATTTTAATGGACTCTCAACCATTCCTTAAATTCAATCTCCCATATCTCGCGATCGGATGGACGAGCTCGCGAAATTCCTGTTGCATCTGACAGCAGAAACTCGCCCGATTACAACGGTATATGTATTTTTGCCCTAGGCCATAGTAGTTACTCGTTTCGAGTATCAGACTTGCGAAATTTTGATGGTTTCTCAACCATACCTTAACTTCAAACTCCCATATCTCGGGAACGGATTGACGAACTCGACAAATTCCTGTTGCATCTGAAAGCAGAAACTCGCCCGATTACAATGGTTTGTGTACTTTTCCCCTAGGCCATTCCAGTTATTGGTTTCGAGTACCAGACTTGCGATAATTTTGATGGTTTCTCAACCATTCCTTAACTTCAAACTCCCATATCTCGCGAACGGATTTACGAACTCGAGAAATCCTGTTGCATCTGAAAGTAGAAACTCCCCCGATTAGAATGGTGTGTGTACTTTTCCCCTAGGCCATTCCAGTTATTGGTTTCGAGTATCAGACTTGCTAAAATTTTGATGGCTTCTCCACCATTCCATAACTTCAAACTCCCATATCTCGCGAACGGATTGACGAACTCGAGAAATTCCTGTTGCAACTGAAAGTAGAAACTCGCCCGATTACAACGGTATGTGTATTCTTGCCCTAGGCCATAGTAGTTATTGGTTTCTAGTATCAGACTTGCGAAATTTTTGATTGTTTCTCAATCATTCCTTAACTTCAAACTCCCATATCTCGCGAACGGATTGACGAACTCGAGAAATTCCTATTGCATCTGAAGGCAGAAACTCGCCCGAATACAATGGTGTGTGTACTTCTCCCCTAGGCCATTGCAGTTATTGGTTTCGAGTATCAGACTTGCGAAAATTTTAATGGACTCTCAACCATTTCTTAAATTCAATCTCCCATATCTCGCGAACCGGCTGAAGAACTCGAGAAATTCCTGTTGCATCTGAAAGTCGAAACTCGCCCGATTACAACGGTATGTGTATTTTTGGTCTAGACCATAGTAGTTATTGTTTTCGAGTATCAGACATGCGAAAACTTTGATGGTTTCTCAACCATTCCTTAACTTCAAACTCCCATATCTCGCGAACGGATTGACGAACTCGAGAAATTCCTGTTGCATCTGAAAGCAGAAACTCGCCCGTTAACAATGGAATGTGTATTTTTCCCCTAGGCCATTGTAGGTATTGCTTTCGAGTATCAGACTTGCGAAAATTTTGATCGTTTCTCAAGCATTCCTTAATTTCAAACTCGCATATCTCGCGAACGAATTGACGAACTCGAGAAATTCCTGTTGCATCTGAAAGCAGAAACTCGCCCGATTACAACGGTATGTGTATTTTTGCCCTACACCATAGTAGTTATTGGTTTCGAGTATCAGATTCCGAAAATTATGATGGTTCCTCAACCATTCCTTAACTTCAAACACCCATACCTCGCGAACGGATTGACGAACACGAGAAATTCCTGTTGCATCTGGAAGTAGAAACTTGCCCGATTACAACGGTGTGTGTACTTTTCCCCAAGGCCATTCCAGTTATTGGTTTCGAGTATCAGACTTGCGAAAATTTTGATCCTTCCTCAACCATTCCTTAACTTCAAACTCCCATATCTCGCGAACGGATTGACGAACTCGAGTAATTCCTGTTAAATCTGAAAGCAGACACTCGCCCGATTACAACGGTATGTGAATTTTTCCACTAGCACATTGTAGTTATTGGTTTCGAGTATCAGACTTGCAAAAATTTTGATGGTTTCTCAACCATTCCTTAACTTCAAACTCCCATATCTCGCGAGCGGATTGACGAATTCGAGAAATACCTGTTGCATCTGAAAGTAGAAACTCGCCCGATTACAACGGTATGTGAATTTTTCCCCTAGGCCATTGTAGTTATTGGTTTTGAGTATCAGACTTGCGAAAATTTTGATGGTTTCTCAAGCATTCCTTAATTTCAAACTCGCATATCTCGCGAACGAATTGACGAACTCGAGAAATTCCAGTTGCATCTGAAAGCAGAAACTCGCCCGATTACAACAGCATGTGTATTTTTGCCCTACACCATAGTAGTTATTGGTTTCGAGTATCAGATTCCGAAAATTATGATGGTTCCTCAACCATTCCTTAACTTCAAACACCCATATCTCGCGAACGGATTGACGAACTCGAGAAATTCCTGTTGCATCAGAAAGTAGAAACTCGCCCGATTACAATGGTGTGTGTACTTTTCCCTTAGGCCATTCCAGTTATTGGTTTCGAGTATCAGACTTGCGCAATTTTTGATTGTTTCTCAACCATTCCTTAACTTCAAACTCCCATATCTCGCGAACGGATTGACGAACACGAGAAATTCCTATTGCATCTGAAGGCAGAAACTCGCCCGATTACAATGGTGTGTGAACTTTTCGCCTAGGCCATTGCAGTTATTCGTTTCGAGTATCAGACTTGCGAAAATTTTAATGGACTCTCAACCATTCCTTAAATTCAATCTCCCATATCTCGCGAACCGGCTGAAGAACTCGAGAAATTCCTGTTGCATCTGAAAGTTGAAACTCGCCCGATTACAACGGTATGTGTATTTTTGGTCTAGACCATAGCAGTTATTGGTTTCGAGTATCAGACTTGCGAAAACTTTGATGGTTTCTCAACCATTCCTTAACTTCAAACTCCCATACCTCGCGAACGGATTGACGAACTCGAGAAATTCCTGTTGCATCTGAAAGCAGAACCTCGCCCGTTTACAGTGGAATGTGTATTTTTCCCCTAGGCCATTGTAGGTATTGCTTTCGAGTATCAGACTTGCGAAAATTTTGATGGTTTCTCAACTATTCCATAACTTTAAACTCCCATATATGCTAACGGATTGACGAACTCGAGAAATTCCTGTTGCATCTGAAAGCAGAAACTCGCCCGATTACAACGGTATGTGAATTTTTCCACTAGCCCATTGTAGTTATTGGTTTCGAGTATCAGACTTGCAAAAATTTTGATGGTTTCTTAACCATTCCTTAACTTGAAACTCCCATATCTCGCGAACGGATTGACGAACTCGAGAAATTCCTGTTGCATCTGAAAGCAGAAACTCGCCCGATTACAACGGTATGTGTATTTTTGCCCTAGGCCATAGTAGTTGTTGGTTTCGCGCATCAGACCAGCGAAAATTTTGATGGTTTCTCATGTATTCCTTAACTTCAATCTTCCATATCTCGCGAACGGATTGACGAACTCGAGAATTTCCTATTGCATCTGAATGCAGAAACTCGCCCGATTACAACGGTATGTGTACTTCTCCCCTAGGCCATTGCAGTTATTGGTTTCGAGTATCAGACTTGCGAAAATTTTAATGGACTCTCAACCATTCCTTAAATTCAATCTCCCATATCTCGCGAACCGGCTGAAGAACTCGAGAAATTCCTGTTGCATCTGAAAGTCGAAACTCGCCCGATTACAACGGTATGTGTATTTTTGGTCTAGACCATAGTAGTTATTGTTTTCGAGTATCAGACATGCGAAAACTTTGATGGTTTCTCAACCATTCCTTAACTTCAAACTCCCACATCTCGCGAACGGATTGACGAACTCGAGAAATTCCTGTTGCATCTGAAAGCAGAAACTCGCCCGTTAACAATGGAATGTGTATTTTTCCCCTAGGCCATTGTAGGTATTGCTTTCGAGTATCAGACTTGCGAAAATTTTGATGGTTTCTCAACCATTCCATAACTTCAAACTCCCATATATGCGAACGGATTGACGAACTCGAGAAATTCTTGTTGCATCTGAAAGCAGAAACTCGCCCGATTACAACGGTATGTGTATTTTTGGCCTAGACCATAGTAGTTATTGGTTTCGTGTATCAGATTCCGAAAATTTTGATGGTTTCTCAACCATTCCTTAACTTCAAGCTCCCATATCTCGCGAACGGATTGACGAACTCGAGAAATTCCTGTTGTATCTGAAAGTAGAAACTCGCCCGCTTACAATGGTGTGTGTTCTTTTCCCCTAGGACATAGTAGTTATTCGTTTCGAGTATCAGACTTGCGAAAATTTTGATCGTTTCTCAAGCATTCCTTAATTTCAAACTCGCATATCTCGCGAACGAATTGACGAACTCGAGAAATTCCTGTTGCATCTGAAAGCAGAAACTCGCCCGATTACAACGGTATGTGTATTTTTGCCCTACACCATAGTAGTTATTGGTTTCGAGTATCAGATTCCGAAAATTATGATGGTTCCTCAACCATTCCTTAACTTCAAACACCCATACCTCGCGAACGGATTGTCGAACTCGAGAAATTCCTGTTGCATCTGAAAGTAGAAACCTGACCGATTACAATGGTGCGTGTACTTTTCCCCAAGGCCATTCCAGTTATTAGTTTCGAGTATCAGACTTGCGAAAATCTTGATCGTTTCTCAACCATTCCTTAATTTCAAACTCGCATATCTCGCGAACGGATTGACTAACTCGAGAAATTCCTGTTGCATCAGAAAGCAGAAACTCTCCCGATTACAACGGTATGTGTATTTTTGCCCTAGACCATAGTAGTTATTGGTTTCGAGTATCAGATTCCGAAAATTTTGATGGTTTCTCAACCATTCCTTGACTTCAAACTCCCATATCTCGCGAACGGATTGACGAACACGAGAAATTCCTGTTGCATCTGGAAGTAGAAACTTGCCCGATTACAACGGTGTGTGTACTTTTCCCCAAGGCCATTCCAGTTATTGGTTTCGAGTATCAGACTTGCGAAAATTTTGATCCTTCCTCAACCATTCCTTAAATTCAAACTCCCATATCTCGCGAACGGATTGACGAACTCGAGTAATACCTGTTAAATCTGAAAGCAGACACTCGCCCGATTACAACGGTATGTGAATTTTTCCACTAGCACATTGTAGTTATTGGTTTCGAGTATCAGACTTGCAAAAATTTTGATGGTTTCTCAACCATTCCTTAACTTCAAACTCCCATATCTCGCGAGCGGATTGACGAATTCGAGAAATACCTGTTGCATCTGAAAATAGAAACTCGCCCGATTACAACGGTATGTGAATTTTTCCCCTAGGCCATTGTAGTTATTGGTTTTGAGTATCAGACTTGCGAAAATTTTGATGGTTTCTCAAGCATTCCTTAATTTCAAACTCGCATATCTCGCGAACGAATTGACGAACTCGAGAAATTCCAGTTGCATCTGAAAGCAGAAACTCGCCCGATTACAACAGCATGTGTATTTTTGCCCTACACCATAGTAGTTATTGGTTTCGAGTATCAGATTCCGAAAATTATGATGGTTCCTCAACCATTCCTTAACTTCAAACACCCATATCTCGCGAACGGATTGACGAACTCGAGAAATTCCTGTTGCATCAGAAAGTAGAAACTCGCCCGATTACAATGGTGTGTGTACTTTTCCCTTAGGCCATTCCAGTTATTGGTTTCGAGTATCAGACTTGCGCAATTTTTGATTGTTTCTCAACCATTCCTTAACTTCAAACTCCGATATCTCGCGAACGGATTGACGAACTCGAGAAATTCCTATTGCATCTGAAGGCAGAAACTCGCCCGATTACAATGGTGTGTGAACTTTTCGCCTAGGCCATTGCAGTTATTCGTTTCGAGTATCAGACTTGCGAAAATTTTAATGGACTCTCAACCATTCCTTAAATTCAATCTCCCATATCTCGCGAACCGGCTGAAGAACTCGAGAAATTCCTGTTGCATCTGAAAGTTGAAACTCGCCCGATTACAACGGTATGTGTATTTTTGGTCTAGACCATAGCAGTTATTGGTTTCGAGTATCAGACTTGCGAAAACTTTGATGGTTTCTCAACCATTCCTTAACTTCAAACTCCCATACCTCGCGAACGGATTGACGAACTCGAGAAATTCCTGTTGCATCTGAAAGCAGAACCTCGCCCGTTTACAGTGGAATGTGTATTTTTCCCCTAGGCCATTGTAGGTATTGCTTTCGAGTATCAGACTTGCGAAAATTTTGATGGTTTCTCAACTATTCCATAACTTTAAACTCCCATATATGCTAACGGATTGACGAACTCGAGAAATTCCTGTTGCATCTGAAAGCAGAAACTCGCCCGATTACAACGGTATGTGAATTTTTCCACTAGCCCATTGTAGTTATTGGTTTCGAGTATCAGACTTGCAAAAATTTTGATGGTTTCTTAACCATTCCTTAACTTGAAACTCCCATATCTCGCGAACGGATTGACGAACTCGAGAAATTCCTGTTGCATCTGAAAGCAGAAACTCGCCCGATTACAACGGTATGTGTATTTTTGCCCTGGACCATAGTAGTTATTGGTTTCGAGTATCAGACTTGCGAAAATTTTGATGGTTCCTCAACCATTCCTCAATTTCAAACTCGCATATCTCGCGAACGGATTGACGAACTCGAGAAATTACTGTTGCATCTGAAAGCAGAAACTCGCCCGATTACAACGGTGTGTGTATTTTTGCCCTGGACCATAGTAGTTATTGGTTTCCAGTATCAGATTCCGAAAATTTTGATGGTTTCTCGACCATTCCTTAACTTCAAACACCCATATCTCGCGAACGGATTGACGAACTCGAGAAATTCCTGTTGCATCTGAAAGTAGAAGCTCGCCCAATTACAACGGTATGCGTATTTTCGCCCTAGACCATGGTAGTTATTGGTTTCGAGTAAAAGACATGCGAAAATTGTTATGGTTTCTCAACCATTTCTTAACTTCAAGCTCCCATATCTCGCGAACGGATTGACGAACTCGAGAAATTCCTGTTGTATCTGAAAGTAGAAACAAGCCCGCTTACAATGGTGTGTGTTCTTTTCCCCTAGGACATTGTCCTTATTCGTTTCGAGTATCAGACTTGCGAAAATTTTGATCGTTTCTCAATCATTCCTTAATTTCAAACTCGCATATCTCGCGAACGAATTGACGAACTCAAGAAATTCCTGTTGCATCTGAAAGCAGAAACTCGCCCGATTACAGCGGTATGTGTATTTTTGCCCTACACCATAGTAGTTATTGGTTTCGAGTATCAGATTCCGAAAATTATGATGGTTCCTCAACCATTCCTTAACTTCAAACACCCATACCTCGCGAACGGATTGTCGAACTCGAGAAATTCCTGTTGCATCTGAAAGTAGAAACCTGACCGATTACAATGGTGCGTGTACATTTCCCCAAGGCCATTCCAGTTATTGGTTTCGAGTATCAGACTTGCGAAAATCTTGATCGTTTCTCAACCATTCCTTAATTTCAAACTCGCATATCTCGCGAACGGATTGACGAACTCGAGAAATTCCTGTTGCATCTGAAAGCAGAAACTCGCCCGATTACAACGGTATGTGTATTTTTCCCCTTGGCCATTGTAGGTATTTGTTTCGAGTATCAGACTTGCGAAAATTTTGATTGTTTGTCAACCATTCCATTACTTCAAACTCCCATATCTCGCGAACGGATTGACGAACTCGAGAAATACCTGTTGCAACTGAAAGTAGAAACTCGCCCGATTACAACGGTATGTGTATTCTTGCCCTAGGCCATAGTAGTTATTGGTTTCGGGTATCAGACTTGCGAAAATTTTGATGGTTTCTCAACGATTCCTTAACTTCAAACTCCCAATTCTCGCGAAGGGATTGACGAACTCGAGAAATTCCTGTTGCATCTGAAAGTAGAAACTCGCCCGATTACAAAGGTATGTGTATTCTTCCCCTAGGGCGTTGTAGTTATTGGTTTCGGGGATCAGACTTGCGAAAATTTTGAAGGTTTCTCAACCATTCCTTAACTTCAAACTCCCCTTTCTCGCGAACGGATTGACGAACTCGAGAAATTCCTGTTGCATCTGAAAGTAGAAACTCGCCTGATTACAATGGTATGTGTACTTTTCCCCTAGGCCATTCCAGTTATTGGTTTCGAGTATCAGACCAGCGAAAATTTTGATGGTTCCTCAACCATTCCTTAACTTCAAACTCCCATATCCCGCGAACGGATTGACGAATTCGAGAAATTCCTGTTGCATGTGAAAGTAGAAAGTCGCCCGATTACAACGGTATGTGTATTTTTTTCCTAGGCCTTTGTAGTTATTGGTTTCGAGTATCAGACTTGAGAAAATTTTAATGGTTTCTCAACCATTCCTTAACTTCAAACTCCCTTATCTCGCGAACGGATTGACGAACTCGAGAAATTCCTATTGCATCTGAAGGCAGAAACTCGCCCGATTACAATGGTGTGTGTACTTTTCCCGTAGGCCATTCCAGTTATTGGTTTCGGGTATCAGAATTGCGAAAATTTTGATGGTTTCTCAACCATCTCTTAACTTCAAACTACCATATCTCGCGATCGGTTTGACCAGCTCGCGAAATTCCTGTTGCATCTGAAAGCAGAAACTCCCCCGATTACAACGGTATATGTATTTTTGCCCTAGGCCATAGTAGTTACTCGTTTCGAGTATCAGACTTGCGAAAATTTTGATGGATTCTCAACCATTCCTTAACTTCAAACTCCCATATCTCGCGAACGGATTGACGAACTCGAGAAATTCCTGTTGCATCTGAAAGCAGAAACTCGCCCGATTACAATGGTTTGTGTACTTTTCCCCTAGGCCATTCCAGTTATTGGTTTAGAGTATCAGAATTGCGAAAATTTTGGTGGTTTCTTAACCATCTCTTAACTCCAAACTTCGATATTTCGCGAACGGATGGACGAATTCGAAGAATTTCTGTTGCGTCTGAAAGCAGAAACTCTCCCGATGAGAACGGTATTTGCATTTTTCCCCTAGGAGATTGTAGTTATTGGTTTCGAGTATCTGACTTGCGAAAATTTTGATGGACTCTCAACCATTCCTTAAATTCAATCTCCCATATCTCGCGAACGGATTGACGAACTCGAGAAATTCCTGTTGCATCTGAAAATAGAAACTCGCCCCATTACAATGGTGTGTGTACTTTTCCCCTAGGCCATTGTAGTTATTGATTTCGAGTATCTGACCAGCGAAAATTTTGATGGTTGCTCAACCATCTCTTAACTCCAAAATCCGATATTTCGCGAACGGATTGACGAATCCGACAAATTTCTGTTGCGACTGAAAGTAGAAGCTCTCCCGATTACAACGGTATGTGTATTTTTCCCCTAGGCCATTGTAGTTACTTTTTCGAGTATCAGACTTACGAAAATTTTGATGGTTTCTCAACCATTCCTTAACTTCAAACTCCCATATCTCGCGAACGGATAGACGAACTCGAGAAATTCCTGTTGCATCTGAAAGTAGAAACTCGCCCGATTACAATGGTGTGTGTACTTTTCCCCTAGGCCATTCCTGTTATTGGTTTCGAGTACCAGAATTGCGAAAATTTTGATGGTTTCTCAACCATTCCTTAAATTCACACTCCCATATCTCGCGAACGGATAGACGAAATCGAGAAATTCCTGTTGCATCTGAAAGTAGAAACTCGCCCGATTACAATGGTGTGTGTACTTTTCCCCTAGGCCATTCCTGTTATTGGTTTCGAGTATCAGACTTGCTAAAATTTTGATGGCTTCTCAACCATTCCATAACTTCAAACTCCCATATCTCGCGAACGGATTGACGAACTCGAGAAATTCCTGTTGCAACTGAAAGTAGAAACTCGCCCGATTACAACGGTATGTGCATTCTTGCCCTAGGCCATAGTAGTTATTGGTTTCTAGTATCAGACTTGCGAAATTTTTGATTGTTTCTCAATCATTCCTTAACTTCAAACTCCCATATCTCGCGAACGGATTGACGAACTCGAGAAATTCCTATTGCATCTGAAGGCAGAAACTCGCCCGATTACAATGGTGTGTGTACTTCTCCCCTAGGCCATTGCAGTTATTGGTTTCGAGTATCAGACTTGCGAAAATTTTAATGGACTCTCAACCATTCCTTAAATTCAATCTCCCATATCTCGCGAACCGGCTGAAGAACTCGAGAAATTCCTGTTGCATCTGAAAGTCGAAACTCGCCCGATTACAACGGTATGTGTATTTTTGGTCTAGACCATAGTAGTTATTGTTTTCGAGTATCAGACATGCGAAAACTTTGATGGTTTCTCAACCATTCCTTAACTTCAAACTCCCATATCTCGCGAACGGATTGACGAACTCGAGAAATTCCTGTTGCATCTGAAAGCAGAAACTCGCCCGTTAACAATGGAATGTGTATTTTTCCCCTAGGCCATTGTAGGTATTGCTTTCGAGTATCAGACTTGCGAAAATTTTGATGGTTTCTCAACCATTCCATAACTTCAAACTCCCATATATGCGAACGGATTGACGAACTCGAGAAATTCTTGTTGCATCTGAAAGCAGAAACTCGCCCGATTACAACGGTATGTGTATTTTTGGCCTAGACCATAGTAGTTATTGGTTTCGTGTATCAGATTCCGAAAATTTTGATGGTTTCTCAACCATTCCTTAACTTCAAACTCCCATATCTCGCGAACAGATTGACGAACTCGAGAAATTCCTGTTGCATCGGAAAGTAGAAACTTGCCCGATTACAACGGTGTGTGTACTTTTCCACAAGGCCACTCCAGTTATTGGTTTCGAGTATCAGACTTGCGAAAATTTTGATCGTTTTCAAACATTCCTTAACTTCAAACTCCCATATTTCGCGAACGAATTGACGAACTCGAGAAATTCCTGTTGCATCAGAAAGTAGAAACTCGCCCGATTACAATGGTGTGTGTACTTTTCCCTTACGCCATTCCAGTTATTGGTTTCGAGTATCTGACTTGCGAAAATTGTTATGGTTTCTCAACCATTCCTTAACTTCAAGCTCCCATATCTCGCGAACGGATTGACGAACTCGAGTAATTCCTGTTAAATCTGAAAGCAGACACACGCCCGATTACAACGGTATGTGAATGTTTCCACTAGCACATTGTAGTTATTGGTTTCGAGTATCAGACTTGCAAAAATTTTGATGGTTTCTCAACCATTCCTTAACTTCAAACTCCCATATCTCGCGAGCGGATTGACGAATTCGAGAAATACCTGTTGCATCTGAAAGTAGAAACTCGCACGAATACAACGGTATGTGAATTTTTCCCCTAGGCCATTGTAGTTATTGGTTTCGAGTATCAGATTCCGAAAATTATGATGGTTCCTCAAACATTCCTTAACTTCAAACACCCATACCTCGGGAACGGATTGTCGAACTCGAGAAATTCCTGTTGCATCTGAAAGTAGAAACCTGACCGATTACAATGGTGCGTGTACTTTTCCCCAAGGCCATTCCAGTTATTGGTTTCGAGTATCAGATTCCGAAAATTATGATGGTTCCTCAACCATTCCTTAACTTCAAACACCCATATCTCGCGAACGGATTGACGAACTCGAGAAATTCCTGTTGCATCAGAAAGTAGAAACTCGCCCGATTACAATGGTGTGTGTACTTTTCCCTTAGGCCATTCCAGTTATTGGTTTCGAGTATCAGACTTGCGCAATTTTTGATTGTTTCTCAACCATTCCTTAACTTCAAACTCTCATATCTCGCGAACGGATTGACGAACTCGAGAAATTCCAATTGCATCTGAAGGCAGGAACTCGCCCGATTACAATGGTGTGTGTACTTTTCCCCTAGGCCATTGCAGTTATTCGTTTCGAGTATCAGACTTGCGAAAATTTTAATGGACTCTCAACCATTCCTTAAATTCAATCTCCCATATCTCGCGAACCGGCTGAAGAACTCGAGAAATTCCTGTTGCATCTGAAAGTTGAAACTCGCCCGATTACAACGGTATGTGTATTTTTGGTCTAGACCATAGCAGTTATTGGTTTCGAGTATCAGACTTGCGAAAACTTTGATGGTTTCTCAACCATTCCTTAACTTCAAACTCCCATATCTCGCGAACGGATTGACGAACTCGAGAAATTCCTGTTGCATCTGAAAGCAGAACCTCGCCCGTTTACAATGGAATGTGAATTTTTCCCCTAGGCCATTGTAGGTATTGCTTTCGAGTATCAGACTTGCGAAAATTTTGATGGTTTCTCAACTATTCCATAACTTTAAACTCCCATATATGCGAACGGATTGACGAACTCGAGAAATTCCTGTTGCATCTGAAAGCAGAAACTCGCCCGATTACAACGGTATGTGAATTTTTCCACTAGCCCATTGTAGTTATTGGTTTCGAGTATCAGACTTGCAAAAATTTTGATGGTTTCTCAACCATTCCTTAACTTGAAACTCCCATATCTCGCGAACGGATTGACGAACTCGAGAAATTCCTGTTGCATCTGAAAGCAGAAACTCGCCCGATTACAACGGTCTGTGTATTTTTCCCCTAGGCCATTGTAGTTATTGGTTTCGAATATCAGACTTGCGAAAATTTTGATGGTTCCTCAACCATTCCTCAATTTCAAACTCGCATATCTCGCGAACGGATTGACGAACTCGAGAAATTACTGTTGCATCTGAAAGCAGAAACTCGCCCGATTACAACGGTATGTGTATTTTTGCCCTGGACCATAGTAGTTATTTGTTTCCAGTATCAGATTCCGAAAATTTTGATGGTTTCTCGACCATTCCTTAACTTCAAACACCCATATCTCGCGAACGGATTGACGAACTCGAGAAATTCCTGTTGCATCTGAAAGTAGAAGCTCGCCCAATTACAACGGTATGCGTATTTTCGCCCTAGACCATGGTAGTTATTGGTTTCGAGTAAAAGACATGCGAAAATTGTTATGGTTTCTCAACCATTCCTTAACTTCAAGCTCCCATATCTCGCGAACGGATTGACGAACTCGAGAAATTCCTGTTGTATCTGAAAGTAGAAACAAGCCCGCTTACAATGGTGTGTGTTCTTTTCCCCTAGGACATTGTACTTATTCGTTTCGAGTATCAGACTTGCGAAAATTTTGATCGTTTCTCAAGCATTTCTTAATTTCAAACTCGCATATCTCGCGAACGAATTGACGAACTCGAGAAATTCCTGTTGCATCTGAAAGCAGAAACTCGCCCGATTACAACGGTATGTGTATTTTTGCCCTACACCATAGTAGTTATTGGTTTCGAGTATCAGATTCCGAAAATTATGATGGTTCCTCAACCATTCCTTAACTTCAAACACCCATACCTCGCGAACGGATTGTCGAACTCGAGAAATTCCTGTTGCATCTGAAAGTAGAAACCTGACCGATTACAATGGTGCGTGTACATTTCCCCAAGGCCATTCCAGTTATTGGTTTCGAGTATCAGACTTGCGAAAATCTTGATCGTTTCTCAACCATTCCTTAATTTCAAACTCGCATATCTCGCGAACGGATTGACGAACTCGAGAAATTCCTGTTGCATCTGAAAGCAGAAACTCGCCCGATTACAACGGTATGTGTATTTTTGCCCTAGACCATAGTAGTTATTGGTTTCGAGTATCAGATTCCGAAAATTTTGATGGTTTCTCAACCATTCCTTAACTTCAAACTCCCATATCTCGCGAACGGATTGACGAACACGAGAAATTCCTGTTGCATCTGAAAGTAGAAACTTGCCCGATTACAACGGTGTGTGTACTTCTCCCCAAGGCCATTCCAGTTATTGGTTTCGAGTATCAGACTTGCGAAAATTTTGATCCTTCCTCAACCATTCCTTAACTTCAAACTCCCATATCTCGCGAACGGATTGACGAACTCGAGAAATTCCTGTTGCATCTGAAAGTAGAAGCTCGCCCAATTACAAGGGTATGCGTATTTTCGCCCTAGACCATGGTAGTTATTGGTTTCGAGTAAAAGACATGCGAAAATTGTTATGGTTTCTCAACCATTCCTTAACTTCAAACTCCCATATCTCGCGAACGGATTGACGAACGCGAGAAATTCCTGTTGTATCTGAAAGTAGAAACAAGCCCGCTTACAATGGTGTGTGTTCTTTTCCCCTAGGACATTGTACTTATTCGTTTCGAGTATCAGACTTGCGAAAATTTTGATCGTTTCTCAAGCATTCCTTAATTTCAAACTCGCATATCTCGCGAACGAATTGACGAACTCGACAAATTCCTGTTGCATCTGAAAGCAGAAACTCGCCCGATTACAACGGTATGTGTATTTTTGCCCTACACCATAGTAGTTATTGGTTTCGAGTATCAGATTCCGAAAATTATGATGGTTCCTCAACCATTCCTTAACTTCAAACACCCATACCTCGCGAACGGATTGTCGAACTCGAGAAATTCCTGTTGCATCTGAAAGTAGAAACCTGACCGATTACAATGGTGCGTGTACATTTCCCCAAGGCCATTCCAGTTATTGGTTTCGAGTATCAGACTTGCGAAAATCTTGATCATTTCTCAACCATTCCTTAATTTCAAACTCGCATATCTCGCGAACGGATTGACGAACTCGAGAAATTCCTGTTGCATCTGAAAGCAGAAACTCGCCCGATTACAACGGTATGTGTATTTTTGCCCTACACCATAGTAGTTATTGGTTTCGAGTATCAGATTCCGAAAATTATGATGGTTCCTCAACCATTCCTTAACTTCAAACACCCATACCTCGCGAACGGATTGTCGAACTCGAGAAATTCCTGTTGCATCTGAAAGCAGAAACTCGCCCGATTACAACGGTCTGTGTATTTATCCCCTAGGCCATTGTAGTTATTGGTTTCGAGTATCAGACTTGTGAAAATTTTGATGGTTCCTCAACCATTCCTCAATTTCAAACTCGCATATCTCGCGAACGGATTGACGAACTGGAGAAATTACTATTGCATCTGAAAGCAGAAACTCGCCCGATTACAACGGTATGTGTATTTTTGCCCTGGACCATAGTAGTTATTGGTTTCCAGTATCAGATTCCGAAAATTTTGATGGTTTCTCGACCATTCCTTAACATCAAACACCCATATCTCGCGAACGGATTGACGAACTCGAGAAATTCCTGTTGTATCTGAAAGTAGAAACAAGCCCGCTTACAATGGTATGTGTCCTTTTCCCCTAGGACATTGTACTTATTCGTTTCGAGTATCAGACTGGCGAAAATTTTGATCGTTTCTCAAGCATTCCTTAATTTCAAACTCGCATATCTCGCGAACGAATTGACGAACTCGAGAAATTCCTGTTGCATCTGAAAGCAGAAACTCGCCCGATTACAACGGTATGTGTATTTTTGCCCTACACCATAGTAGTTATTGGTTTCGAGTATCAGATTCCGAAAATTATGATTGTTCCTCAACCATTCCTTAACTTCAAACACCCATACCTCGCGAACGGATTGTCGAACTCGAGAAATTCCTGTTGCATCTGAAAGTAGAAACCTGACCGATTACAATGGTGCGTGTACTTTTCCCCAAGGCCATTCCAGTTATTGGTTTCGAGTATCAGACTTGCGAAAATCTTGATCGTTTCTCAACCATTCCATAATTCCAAACTCGCATATCTCGCGAACGGATTGACGAACTCGAGAAATTCCTGTTGCATCTGAAAGCAGAAACTCGACCGATTACAACGGTATGTGTATTTTTGCCCTAGACCATAGTAGTTATTGGTTTCGAGTATCAGATTCCGAAAATTTTGATGGTTTCTCAACCATTCCTTAACTTCAAACTCCCATATCTCGCGAACGGATTGACGAACTCGAGAAATTCCTGTTGCATCTGAAAGTAGAAGCTCGCCCGATTACAACGGTATATGTATCTTTGCCCTAGACCATAGTAGTTATTGGTTTCGAGTATCAGATTCCGAAAATTTTGATGGTTTATCAACCATTCCTTAACTTCAAGCTCCCATATCTCGCGAACGGATAGACGAACTCGAGAAATTCCTCTTGCATCTGAAAGTAGAAACTTCCCGATTACAATGGTGTGTGTACTTTTCCCCTAGGCCATTCCAGTTATTGGTTTCGAGTATCAGACTTGCGAAAATTTTGATGGTTCCTCAACCATTCCTTAACTTCAAACTGCCATATTTCGCGAACGGATTGACGAACTCGAGAAATTCCTATTGCATCTGAAAGTAGAAACTCGCCCGATTACAATGGTGTGTGTACTTTTCCCCTATGCCATTCCAGTTATTGGTTTCGAGTACCAGACTTGCGAAAATTTTGATGGTTTCTCAACCATTCCTTAACTTCAAACTTCCATATCTCGCGAACGGATTGACGAACTCGAAAAATTCCTGTTGCATCTGAAAGCAGGTACCTTGCCCGATTACAACGGTCTGTGTATCTTTCCCCTATGCCATTGTAGTTATTGGTTTCGAGTATCAGACTAGCGAAAATTTTGATGGTTTCTCAATCATTCCTTAACTTCTAACTACCATATCTCGCGAACCGATAGACGAACTCGAGAAATTCCTGTTGCATCTGAAAGTAGAAACTCGCCCGATTACAATGGTGTGTGTACTTTTCCCTTAGGCCACCCCAGTTATTGGTTTCGAGTATCAGAATTGCGCAATTTTTGATTGTTTCTCAACCATTCCTTAACTTCAAACTCCCATATCTCGCGAACGGATTGACGAACTCGAGAAATTCCTATTGCATCTGAAGGCAGAAACTCGCCCGATTACAATGGTGTGTGTACTTTTCCCCTAGGCCATTGCAGTTATTGGTTTCGAGTATCAGACTTGCGAAAATTTTAATGGACTCTCAACCATTCCTTAAATTCAATCTCCCATATCTCGCGAACCGGCTGAAGAACTCGAGAAATTCCTGTTGCATCTGAAAGTTGAAACTCGCCCGATTACAACGGTATGTGTATTTTTGGTCTAGACCATAGCAGTTATTGGTTTCGAGTATCAGACTTGCGAAAACCTTGATGGTTTCTCAACCATTCCTTAACTTCAAACTCCCATATCTCGCGAACGGATTGACGAACTCGAGAAATTCCTGTTGCATCTGAAAGCAGAACCTCGCCCGTTTACAATGGAATGTGTACTTTTCCCCTAGGCCATTGTAAGTATTGCTTTCGAGTATCAGAATTGCGAAAATTTTGATGGTTTCTCAACTATTCCATAACTTCAAACTCCCATATATGCGAACGGATTGACGAACTCGAGAAATTCCTGATGCATCTGAAAGCAGAAGCTCGCCCGATTACAACGGTATGTGAATTTTTCCCCTAGGCCATTGTAGTTATTGGTTTCGAGTATCAGACTTGTGAAAATTTTGATGGTTCCTCAACCATTCCTCAATTTCAAACTCGCATATCTCGCGAACGGATTGACGAACTCGAGAAATTACTATTGCATCTGAAAGCAGAAACTCGCCCGATTACAACGGTATGTGTATTTTTGCCCTGGACCATAGTAGTTATTGGTTTCCAGTATCAGATTCCGAAAATTTTGATGGTTTCTCGGCCATTCCTTAACTTCAAACACCCATATCTCGCGAACGGATTGACGAACTCGAGAAATTCCTGTTGTATCTGAAAGTAGAAACAAGCCCGCTTACAATGGTGTGTGTTCTTTTCCCCTAGGACATTGTACTTATTCGTTTCGAGTATCAGACTTGCGAAAATTTTGATCGTTTCTCAAGCATTCCTTAATTTCAAACTCGCATATCTCGCGAACGAATTGACGAACTCGAGAAATTCCTGTTGCATCTGAAAGCAGAAACTCGCCTGATTACAACGGTATGTGTATTTTTGCCCTAAACCATAGTAGTTATTGGTTTCGAGTATCAGATTCCGAAAATTATGATGGTTCCTCAACCATTCCTTAACTTCAAACACCCATACCTCGCGAACGGATTGTCGAACTCGAGAAATTCCTGTTGCATCTGAAAGTAGAAACCTGACCGATTACAATGGTGCGTGTACTTTTCCCCAAGGCCATTCCAGTTATTGGTTTCGAGTATCAGACTTGCGAAAATCTTGATCGTTTCTCAACCATTCCTTAATTTCAAACTCGCATATCTCGCGAACGGATTGACGAACTCGAGAAATTCCTGTTGCATCTGAAAGCAGAAACTCGCCCGATTACAACGGTATGTGTATTTTTGCCCTAGACCATAGTAGTTATTGGTTTCGAGTATCAGATTCCGAAAATTTTGATGGTTTCTCAACCATTCCTTAACTTCAAACTCCCATATCTCGCGAACGCGTTGACGAACACGACAAATTCCTGTTGGATCTGAAAGTAGAAACTTGCCCGATTACAACGGTGTGTGTACTTTTCCCCAAGGCCATTCCAGTTATTGGTTTCGAGTATCAGACTTGCGAAAATTTTGATCCTTCCTCAACCATTCCTTAACTTCAAACTCCCATATCTCGCGAACGGATTGACGAACTCGAGTAATTCCTGCTAAATCTGAAAGCAGACACTCGCCCGATTACAACGGTATGTGAATTTTTCCACTAGCACATTGTAGTTATTCGTTTCGAGTTTCAGACTTGCAAAAATTTTGATGGTTTCTCAACCATTCCTTAACTTCAAACTCCCATATCTCGCGAGCGGATTGACGAACTCGAGAAATACCTGTTGCATCTGAAAGTAGAAACTCGCCCGATTACAACGGTATGTGAATTTTTCCCCTAGGCCATTGTTGTTATTGGTTTCGAGTATCAGACTTGCGAAAATTTTGATGGTTTCTCAACCATTCCTCAATTTCAAACTCGCATATCTCGCGAACGGATTGACGAACTCGAGAAATTACTGTTGCATCTGAAAGCAGAAACTCGCCCGATTACAACGGTATGTGTATTTTTGCCCTGGACCATAGTAGTTATTGGTTTCGAGTATCAGATTCCGAAAATTTTGATGGTTCCTCGACCATTCCTTAATTTCAAACTCCCATATCTCGCGAACGGATTGACGAACTCGAGAAATTCCTGTTGCATCTGAAAGTAGAAGCTCGCCCAATTACAACGGTATGCGTATTTTCGCCCTAGATCATGGTAGTTATTGGTTTCGAGTATCAGATTCCGAAAATTTTGATGGTTTCTCAACCATTCCTTAACTTCAAACTCCCATGTCTCGCGAACGGATTGACGAACTCGAGAAATTCCTGTTGCATCTGAAAGTAGAAGCTCGCCCGATTACAACGGTATGTGAATTTTTCCCCTAGGCCATTGTAGTTATTGGTTTCGAGTATCAGACTTGCGAAAATTTTGATGGTTTCTCAACCATTCCTCAATTTCAAAATCGCATATCTCGCGAACGGATTGACGAACTCGAGAAATTACTGTTGCATCTGAAAGCAGAAACTCGCCCGATTACAACGGTATGTGAATTTTTCCCCTAGGCCATTGTAGTTATTGGTTTCGAGTATCAGACTTGTGAAAATTTTGATGGTTCCTCAACCATTCCTCAATTTCAAACTCGCATATCTCGCGAACGGATTGACGAACTCGAGAAATTACTATTGCATCTGAAAGCAGAAACTCGCCCGATTACAACGGTATGTGTATTTTTGCCCTGGACCATAGTAGTTATTGGTTTCCAGTATCAGATTCAGAAAATTTTGATGGTTTCTCGACCATTCCTTAACTTCAAACACCCATATCTCGCGAACGGATTGACGAACTCGAGAAATTCCTGTTGTATCTGAAAGTAGAAACAAGCCCGCTTACAATGGTGTGTGTTCTTTTCCCCTAGGACATTGTACTTATTCGTTTCGAGTATCAGACTTGCGAAAATTTTGATCGTTTCTCAAGCATTCCTTAATTTCAAACTCGCATATCTCGCGAACGAATTGACGAACTCGAGAAATTCCTGTTGCATCTGAAAGCAGAAACTCGCCTGATTACAACGGTATGTGTATTTTTGCCCTAAACCATAGTAGTTATTGGTTTCGAGCATCAGATTCCGAAAATGATGATGGTTCCTCAACCATTCCTTAACTTCAAACACCCATACCTCGCGAACGGATTGTCGAACTCGAGAAATTCCTGTTGCATCTGAAAGTAGAAACCTGACCGATTACAATGGTGCGTGTACTTTTCCCCAAGGCCATTCCAGTTATTGGTTTCGAGTATCAGACTTGCGAAAATCTTGATCGTTTCTCAACCATTCCTTAATTTCAAACTCGCATATCTCGCGAACGGATTGACGAACTCGAGAAATTCCTGTTGCATCTGAAAGCAGAAACTCGCCCGATTACAACGGTATGTGTATTTTTGCCCTAGACCATAGTAGTTATTGGTTTCGAGTATCAGATTCCGAAAATTTTGATGGTTTCTCAACCATTCCTTAACTTCAAACACCCATACCTCGCGAACGGATTGTCGAACTCGAGAAATTCCTGTTGCATCTGAAAGTAGAAACCTGACCGATTACAATGGTGCGTGTACTTTTCCCCAAGGCCATTCCAGTTATTGGTTTCGAGTATCAGACTTGCGAATATCTTGATCGTTTCTCAACCATTCCTTAACTTCAAACTCGCATATCTCGCGAACGGATTGACGAACTCGAGAAATTCCTGTTGCATCTGAAAGCAGAAACTCGCCCGATTACAACGGTATGTGTATTTTTGCCCTAGACCATAGTAGTTATTGGTTTCGAGTATCAGATTCCGAAAATTTTGATGGTTTCTCAACCATTCCTTAACTTCAAACTCCCATATCTCGCGAACGGGTTGACGAACACGACAAATTCCTGTTGCATCTGAAAGTAGAAACTTGCCCGATTACAACGGTGTGTGTACTTTTCCCCAAGGCCATTCCAGTTATTTGTTTCGAGTATCAGACTTGCGAAAATTTTGATCCTTCCTCAACCATTCCTTAACTTCAAACTCCCATATCTCGCGAACGGATTGACGAACTCGAGTAATTCCTGCTAAATCTGAAAGCAGACACTCGCCCGATTACAACGGTATGTGAATTTTTCCACTAGCACATTGTAGTTATTGGTTTCGAGTTTCAGACTTGCAAAAATTTTGATGGTTTCTCAACCATTCCTTAACTTCAAACTCCCATATCTCGCGAGCGGATTGACGAACTCGAGAAATACCTGTTGCATCTGAAAGTAGAAACTCGCCCGATTACAACGGTATGTGAATTTTTCCCCTAGGCCATTGTAGTTATTGGTTTCGAGTTTCAGACTTGCGAAAATTTTGATGGTTTCTCAACCATTCCTCAATTTCAAACTCGCATATCTCGCGAACGGATTGACGAACTCGAGAAATTACTGTTGCATCTGAAAGCAGAAACTCGCCCGATTACAACGGTTTGTGTATTTTTGCCCTGGACCATAGTAGTTATTGGTTTCGAGTATCAGATTCCGAAAATTTTGATGGTTCCTCGACCATTCCTTAATTTCAAACTCCCATATCTCGCGAACGGATTGACGAACTCGAGAAATTCCTGTTGCATCTGAAAGTAGAAGCTCGCCCAATTACAACGGTATGCGTATTTTCGCCCTAGACCATGGTAGTTATTGGTTTCGAGTATCAGATTCCGAAAATTTTGATGGTTTCTCAACCATTCCTTAACTTCAAACTCCCATATCTCGCGAACGGATTGACGAACTCGAGAAATTCCTGTTGCATCTGAAAGTAGAAGCTCGCCCGATTACAACGGTATGTGAATTTTTCCCCTAGGCCATTGTAGTTATTGGTTTCGAGTATCAGACTTGCAAAAATTTTGATGGTTTCTCAACCATTCCTTAACTTGAAACTCCCATATCTCGCGAACGGATTGACGAACTCGAGAAATTCCTGTTGCATCTGAAAGCAGAAACTCGCCCGATTACAACGGTCTGTGTATTTTTCCCCTAGGCCATTGTAGTTATTGGTTTCGAATATCAGACTTGCGAAAATTTTGATGGTTCCTCAACCATTCCTCAATTTCAAACTCGCATATCTCGCGAACGGATTGACGAACTCGAGAAATTACTGTTGCATCTGAAAGCAGAAACTCGCCCGATTACAACGGTATGTGTATTTTTGCCCTGGACCATAGTAGTTATTGGTTTCCAGTATCAGATTCCGAAAATTTTGATGGTTTCTCGACCATTCCTTAACTTCAAACATCCATATCTCGCGAACGGATTGACGAACTCGAGAAATTCCTGTTGCATCTGAAAGTAGAAGCTCGCCCAATTACAACGGTATGCGTATTTTCGCCCTAGACCATGGTAGTTATTGGTTTCGAGTAAAAGACATGCGAAAATTGTTATGGTTTCTCAACCATTCCTTAACTTCAAGCTCCCATATCTCGCGAACGGATTGACGAACTCGAGAAATTCCTGTTGTATCTGAAAGTAGAAACAAGCCCGCTTACAATGGTGTGTGTTCTTTTCCCCTAGGACATTGTACTTATTCGTTTCGAGTATCAGACTTGCGAAAATTTTGATCGTTTCTCAAGCATTTCTTAATTTCAAACTCGCATATCTCGCGAACGAATTGACGAACTCGAGAAATTCCTGTTGCATCTGAAAGCAGAAACTCGCCCGATTACAACGGTATGTGTATTTATGCCCTACACCATAGTAGTTATTGGTTTCGAGTATCAGATTCCGAAAATTATGATGGTTCCTCAACCATTCCTTAACTTCAAACACCCATACCTCGCGAACGGATTGTCGAACTCGAGAAATTCCTGTTGCATCTGAAAGTAGAAACCTGACCGATTACAATGGTGCGTGTACATTTCCCCAAGGCCATTCCAGTTATTGGTTTCGAGTATCAGACTTGCGAAAATCTTGATCGTTTCTCAACCATTCCTTAATTTCAAACTCGCATATCTCGCGAACGGATTGACGAACTCGAGAAATTCCTGTTGCATCTGAAAGCAGAAACTCGCCCGATTACAACGGTATGTGTATTTTTGCCCTAGACCATAGTAGTTATTGGTTTCGAGTATCAGATTCCGAAAATTTTGATGGTTTCTCAACCATTCCTTAACTTCAATCTCCCATATCTCGCGAACGGATTGACGAACTCGAGAAATTCCTGTTGCATCAGAAAGTAGAAACTCGCCCGATTACAATGGTGTGTGTACTTTTCCCTTAGGCCATTCCAGTTATTGGTTTCGAGTATCAGACTTGCGAAAATTTTGATCCTTCCTCAACCATTCCTTAACTTCAAACTCCCATATCTCGCGAACGGATTGACGAACTCGAGTAATTCCTGTTAAATCTGAAAGCAGACACTCGCCCGATTACAACGGTATGTGAATTTTTCCACTAGCACATTGTAGTTATTGGTTTCGAGTATCAGACTTGCAAAAATTATGATGGTTCCTCAACCATTCCTTAACTTCAAACACCCATATCTCGCGAACGGATTGACGAACTCGAGAAATTCCTGTTGCATCAGAAAGTAGAAACTCGCCCGATTACAATGGTGTGTGTACTTTTCCCTTAGGCCATTCCAGTTATTGGTTTCGAGTATCAGACTTGCGCAATTTTCGATTGTTTCTCAACCATTCCTTAACTTCAAACTCCCATATCTCGCGAACGGATTGACGAACTCGAGAAATTCCTATTGCATCTGAAGGCAGAAACTCGCCCGATTACAACGGTATGTGTATTTTTGCCCTGGACCATAGTAGTTATTGGTTTCCAGTATCAGATTCAGAAAATTTTGATGGTTTCTCGACCATTCCTTAACTTCAAACACCCATATCTCGCGAACGGATTGACGAACTCGAGAAATTCCTGTTGTATCTGAAAGTAGAAACAAGCCCGCTTACAATGGTGTGTGTTCTTTTCCCCTAGGACATTGTACTTATTCGTTTCGAGTATCAGACTTGCGAAAATTTTGATCGTTTCTCAAGCATTCCTTAATTTCAAACTCGCATATCTCGCGAACGAATTGACGAACTCGAGAAATTCCTGTTGCATCTGAAAGCAGAAACTCGCCTGATTACAACGGTATGTGTATTTTTGCCCTAAACCATAGTAGTTATTGGTTTCGAGTATCAGATTCCGAAAATTATGATGGATCCTCAACCATTCCTTAACTTCAAACACCCATACCTCGCGAACGGATTGTCGAACTCGAGAAATTCCTGTTGCATCTTAAAGTAGAAACCTGACCGATTACAATGGTGCGTGTACATTTCCCCAAGGCCATTCCAGTTATTGGTTTCGAGTATCAGACTTGCGAAAATCTTGATCGTTTCTCAACCATTCCTTAATTTCAAACTCGCATATCTCGCGAACGGATTGACGAACTCGAGAAATTCCTGTTGCATCTGAAAGCAGAAACTCGCCCGATTACAACGGTATGTGTATTTTTGCCCTAGACCAAAGTAGTTATTGGTTTCGAGTATCAGATTCCGAAAATTTTGATGGTTTCTCAACCATTCCTTAACTTCAATCTCCCATATCTCGCGAACGGATTGACGAACTCGAGAAATTCCTGTTGCATCAGAAAGTAGAAACTCGCCCGATTACAATGGTGTGTGTACTTTTCCCTTAGGCCATTCCAGTTATTGGTTTCGAGTATCAGACTTGCGAAAATTTTGATCCTTCCTCAACCATTCCTTAACTTCAAACTCCCATATCTCGCGAACGGATTGACGAACTCGAGTAATTCCTGTTAAATCTGAAAGCAGACACTCGCCCGATTACAACGGTATGTGAATTTTTCCACTAGCACATTGTAGTTATTGGTTTCGAGTATCAGACTTGCAAAAATTATGATGGTTCCTCAACCATTCCTTAACTTCAAACACCCATATCTCGCGAACGGATTGACGAACTCGAGAAATTCCTGTTGCATCAGAAAGTAGAAACTCGCCCGATTACAATGGTGTGTGTACTTTTCCCTTAGGCCATTCCAGTTATTGGTTTCGAGTATCAGACTTGCGCAATTTTCGATTGTTTCTCAACCATTCCTTAACTTCAAACTCCCATATCTCGCGAACGGATTGACGAACTCGAGAAATTCCTATTGCATCTGAAGGCAGAAACTCGCCCGATTACAATGGTGTGTGTTCTTTTCCCCTAGGCCATTGCAGTTATTGGTTTCGAATATCAGACTTGCGAAAATTTTAATGGACTCTCAACCATTCCTTAAATTCAATCTCCCATATCTCGCGAACCGGCTGAAGAACTCGAGAAATTCCTGTTGCATCTGAAAGTTGAAACTCGACCGATTACAACGGTATGTGTATTTTTGGTCTAGACCATAGCAGTTATTGGTTTCGAGTATCAGACTTGCGAAAACTTTGATGGTTTCTCAACCATTCCTTAACTTCAAACTCCCACATATGCGAACGGATTGACGAACTCGAGAAATTCCTGTTGCATCTGAAAGCAGAAACTCGCCCGATTACAACGGTATGTGAATTTTTCCACTAGCCTATTGTAGTTATTGGTTTCGAGTATCAGACTTGCAAAAATTTTGATGGTTTCTCAACCATTCCTTAACTTCAAACTCCCATATCTCGCGAACGGATTGACGAACTCGAGAAATTCCTGTTGCATCTGAAAGCAGAAACTCGCCCGATTACAACGGTATGTGAATTTTTCCCCTAGGCCATTGTAGTTATTGGTTTCGAGTATCAGACTTGTGAAAATTTTGATGGTTCCTCAACCATTCCTCAATTTCAAACTCGCATATCTCGCGAACGGATTGACGAACTCGAGAAATTACTATTGCATCTGAAAGCAGAAACTCGCCCGATTACAACGGTATGTGTATTTTTGCCCTGGACCATAGTAGTTATTGGTTTCCAGTATCAGATTCAGAAAATTTTGATGGTTTCTCGACCATTCCTTAACTTCAAACACCCATATCTCGCGAACGGATTGACGAACTCGAGAAATTCCTGTTGTATCTGAAAGTAGAAACAAGCCCGCTTACAATGGTGTGTGTTCTTTTCCCCTAGGACATTGTACTTATTCGTTTCGAGTATCAGACTTGCGAAAATTTTGATCGTTTCTCAAGCATTCCTTAATTTCAAACTCGCATATCTCGCGAACGAATTGACGAACTCGAGAAATTCCTGTTGCATCTGATAGCAGAAACTCGCCTGATTACAACGGTATGTGTATTTTTGCCCTAAATCATACTAGTTATTGGTTTCGAGTATCAGATTCCGAAAATTATGATGGTTCCTCAACCATTCCTTAACTTCAAACACCCATACCTCGCGAACGGATTGTCGAACTCGAGAAATTCCTGTTGCATCTGAAAGTAGAAACCTGACCGATTACAATGGTGCGTGTACTTTTCCCCAAGGCCATTCCAGTTATTGGTTTCGAGTATAAGACTTGCGAAAATCTTGATCGTTTCTCAACCATTCCTTAATTTCAAACTCGCATATCTCGCGAACGGATTGACGAACTCGAGAAATTCCTGTTGCATCTGAAAGCAGAAACTCGCCCGATTACAACGGTATGTGTATTTTTGCCTTAGACCATAGTAGTTATTGGTTTCGAGTATCAGATTCCGAAAATTTTGATGGTTTCTCAACCATTCCTTAACTTCAAACACCCATACCTCGCGAACGGATTGTCGAACTCGAGAAATTCCTGTTGCACCTGAAAGTAGAAACCTGACCGATTACAATGGTGCGTGTACTTTTCCCCAAGGCCATTCCAGTTATTGGTTTCGAGTATCAGACTTGCGAATATCTTGATCGTTTCTCAACCATTCCTTAACTTCAAACTCGCATATCTCGCGAACGGATTGACGAACTCGAGAAATTCCTGTTGCATCTGAAAGCAGAAACTCGCCCGATTACAACGGTATGTGTATTTTTGCCCTAGACCATAGTAGTTATTGGTTTCGAGTATCAGATTCCGAAAATTTTGATGGTTTCTCAACCATTCCTTAACTTCAAACTCCCATATCTCGCGAATGGGTTGACGAACACGACAAATTCATGTTGCATCTGAAAGTAGAAACTTGCCCGATTACAACGGTGTGTGTACTTTTCCCCAAGGCCATTCCAGTTATTTGTTTCGAGTATCAGACTTGCGAAAATTTTGATCCTTCCTCAACCATTCCTTAACTTCAAACTCCCATATCTCGCGAACGGATTGACGAACTCGAGTAATTCCTGCTAAATCTGAAAGCAGACACTCGCCCGATTACAAGGGTATGTGAATTTTTCCACTAGCACATTGTAGTTATTGGTTTCGAGTTTCAGACTTGCAAAAATTTTGATGGTTTCTCAACCATTCCTTAACTTCAAACTCCCATATCTCGCGAGCGGATTGACGAACTCGAGAAATACCTGTTGCATCTGAAAGTAGAAACTCGCCCGATTACAACGGTATGTGAATTTTTCCCCTAGGCCATTGTAGTTATTGGTTTCGAGTTTCAGACTTGCGAAAATTTTGATGGTTTCTCAACCATTCCTCAATTTCGAACTCGCATATCTCGCGAACGGATTGACGAACTCGAGAAATTACTGTTGCATCTGAAAGCAGAAACTCGCCCGATTACAACGGTGTGTGTATTTTTGCCCTGGACCATAGTAGTTATTGGTTTCGAGTATCAGATTCCGAAAATTTTGATGGTTCCTCGACCATTCCTTAATTTCAAACTCCCATATCTCGCGAACGGATTGACGAACTCGAGAAATTCCTGTTGCATCTGAAAGTAGAAGCTCGCCCAATTAAAACGGTATGCGTATTTTCGCCCTAGACCATGGTAGTTATTGGTTTCGAGTATCAGATTCCGAAAATTTTGATGGTTTCTCAACCATTCCTTAACTTCAAACTCCCATATCTCGCGAACGGATTGACGAACTCGAGAAATTCCTGTTGCATCTGAAAGTAGAAGCTCGCCCGATTACAACGGTATGTGAATTTTTCCCCTAGGCCATTGTAGTTATTGGTTTCGAGTATCAGACTTGCAAAAATTTTGATGGTTTCTCAACCATTCCTTAACTTGAAACTCCCATATCTCGCGAACGGATTGACGAACTCGAGAAATTCCTGTTGCATCTGAAAGCAGAAACTCGCCCGATTACAACGGTCTGTGTATTTTTCCCCTAGGCCATTGTAGTTATTGGTTTCGAATATCAGAATTGCGAAAATTTTGATGGTTCCTCAACCATTCCTCAATTTCAAACTCGCATATCTCGCGAACGGATTGACGAACTCGAGAAATTACTGTTGCATCTGAAAGCAGAAACTCGCCCGATTACAACGGTATGTGTATTTTTGCCCTGGACCATAGTAGTTATTGGTTTCCAGTATCAGATTCCGAAAATTTTGATGGTTTCTCGACCATTCCTTAACTTCAAACACCCATATCTCGCGAACGGATTGACGAACTCGAGAAATTCCTGTTGCATCTGAAAGTAGAAGCTCGCCCAATTACAACGGTATGCGTATTTTCGCCCTAGACCATGGTAGTTATTGGTTTCGAGTAAAAGACATGCGAAAATTGTTATGGTTTCTCAACCATTCCTTAACTTCAAGCTCCCATATCTCGCGAACGGATTGACGAACTCGAGAAATTCCTGTTGTATCTGAAAGTAGAAACAAGCCCGCTTACAATGGTGTGTGTTCTTTTCCCCTAGGACATTGTACTTATTCGTTTCGAGTATCAGACTTGCGAAAATTTTGATCGTTTCTCAAGCATTTCTTAATTTCAAACTCGCATATCTCGCAAACGAATTGACGAGCTCGAGAAATTCCTGTTGCATCTGAAAGCAGAAACTCGCCCGATTACAACGGTATGTGTATTTTTGCCCTACACCATAGTTGTTATTGGTTTCGAGTATCAGATTCCGAAAATTATGATGGTTCCTCAACCATTCCTTAACTTCAAACACCCATACCTCGCGAACGGATTGTCGAACTCGAGAAATTCCTGTTGCATCTGAAAGTAGAAACCTGACCGATTACAATGGTGCGTGTACATTTCCCCAAGGCCATTCCAGTTATTGGTTTCGAGTATCAGACTTGCGAAAATCTTGATCGTTTCTCAACCATTCCTTAATTTCAAACTCGCATATCTCGCGAACGGATTGACGAACTCGAGAAATTTCTGTTGCATCTGAAAGCAGAAACTAGCCCGATTACAACGGTATGTGTATTTTTGCCCTAGACCATAGTAGTTATTGGTTTCGAGTATCAGATTCCGAAAATTTTGATGGTTTCTCAACCATTCCTTAACTTCAAACTCCCATATCTCGCGAACGGATTGACGAACACGAGAAATTCCTGTTGCATCTGAAAGTAGAAACTTGCCCGATTACAACGGTGTGTGTACTTCTCCCCAAGGCCATTCCAGTTATTGGTTTCGAGTATCAGACTTGCGAAAATTTTGATCCTTCCTCAACCATTCCTTAACTTCAAACTCCCATATCTCGCGAACGAATTGACGAACTCGAGTAATTCCTGTTGCTTCTGAAAGCAGAAACTCGCCCGATTACAACGGTATGTGTATTTTTGCCCTACACCATTGTAGTTATTGGTTTCCAGTATCAGATTCCGAAAATTTTGATGGTTTCTCGACCATTCCTTAACTTCAAACACCCATATCTCGCGAACGGATTGACGAACTCGAGAAATTCCGGTTGCATCTGAAAGTAGAAGCTCGCCCAATTACAACGGTATGCGTATTTTCGCCCTAGACCATGGTAGTTATTGGTTTCGAGTAAAAGACATGCGAAAATTGTTATGGTTTCTCAACCATTCCTTAACTTCAAACTCCCATATCTCGCGAACGGATTGACGAACTCGAGAAATTCCTGTTGTATCTGAAAGTAGAAACAAGCCCGCTTACAATGGTGTGTGTTCTTTTCCCCTAGGACATTGTACTTATTCGTTTCGAGTATCAGACTTGCGAAAATTTTGATCGTTTCTCAACCATTCCTTAATTTCAAACTCGCATATCTCGCGAACGAATTGACGAACTCGACAAATTCCTGTTGCATCTGAAAGCAGAAACTCGCCCGATTACAACGGTATGTGTATTTTTGCCCTACACCATAGTAGTTATTGGTTTCGAGTATCAGATTCCGAAAATTATGATGGTTCCTCAACCATTCCTTAACTTCAAACACCCATACCTCGCGAACGGATTGTCGAACTCGAGAAATTCCTGTTGCATCTGAAAGTAGAAACCTGACCGATTACAATGGTGCGTGTACATTTCCCCAAGGCCATTCCAGTTATTGGTTTCGAGTATCAGACTTGCGAAAACCTTGATCGTTACTCAACCATTCCTTAATTTCAAATTCGCATATCTCGCGAACGGATTGACGAACTCGAGAAATTCCTGTTGCATCTGAAAGCAGAAACTCGCCCGATTACAACGGTATGTGTATTTTTGCCCTAGACCATAGTAGTTATTGGTTTCGAGTATCAGATTCCGAAAATTTTGATGGTTTCTCAACCATTCCTTAACTTCAAACTCCCATATCTCGCGAACGGATTGACGAACACGAGAAATTCCTGTTGCATCTGAAAGTAGAAACTTGCCCGATTACAACGGTGTGTGTACTTCTCCCCAAGGCCATTCCAGTTATTGGTTTCGAGTATCAGACTTGCGAAAATTTTGATCCTTCCTCAACCATTCCTTAACTTCAAACTCCCATATCTCGCGAACGAATTGACGAACTCGAGTAATTCCTGTTGCTTCTGAAAGCAGAAACTCGCCCGATTACAACGGTATGTGTATTTTTGCCCTACACCATTGTAGTTATTGGTTTCCAGTATCAGATTCCGAAAATTTTGATGGTTTCTCGACCATTCCTTAACTTCAAACACCCATATCTCGCGAACGGATTGACGAACTCGAGAAATTCCGGTTGCATCTGAAAGTAGAAGCTCGCCCAATTACAACGGTATGCGTATTTTCGCCCTAGACCATGGTAGTTATTGGTTTCGAGTAAAAGACATGCGAAAATTGTTATGGTTTCTCAACCATTCCTTAACTTCAAACTCCCATATCTCGCGAACGGATTGACGAACTCGAGAAATTCCTGTTGTATCTGAAAGTAGAAACAAGCCCGCTTACAATGGTGTGTGTTCTTTTCCCCTAGGACATTGTACTTATTCGTTTCGAGTATCAGACTTGCGAAAATTTTGATCGTTTCTCAACCATTCCTTAATTTCAAACTCGCATATCTCGCGAACGAATTGACGAACTCGACAAATTCCTGTTGCATCTGAAAGCAGAAACTCGCCCGATTACAACGGTATGTGTATTTTTGCCCTACACCATAGTAGTTATTGGTTTCGAGTATCAGATTCCGAAAATTATGATGGTTCCTCAACCATTCCTTAACTTCAAACACCCATACCTCGCGAACGGATTGTCGAACTCGAGAAATTCCTGTTGCATCTGAAAGTAGAAACCTGACCGATTACAATGGTGCGTGTACATTTCCCCAAGGCCATTCCAGTTATTGGTTTCGAGTATCAGACTTGCGAAAACCTTGATCGTTACTCAACCATTCCTTAATTTCAAATTCGCATATCTCGCGAACGGATTGACGAACTCGAGAAATTCCTGTTGCATCTGAAAGCAGAAACTCGCCCGATTACAACGGTTTGTGTATTTTTGCCCTACACCATAGTAGTTATTGGTTTCGAGTATCAGATTCCGAAAATTATGATGGTTCCTCAACCATTCCTTAACTTCAAACACCCATACCTCGCGAACGGATTGTCGAACTCGAGAAATTCCTGTTGCATCTGAAAGTAGAAACCTGACCGATTACAATGGTGCGTGTACATTTCCCCAAGGCCATTCCAGTTATTGGTTTCGAGTATCAGACTTGCGAAAATCTTGATCGTTTCTCAACCATTCCTTAATTTCAAACTCGCATATCTCGCGAACGGATTGACGAACTCGAGAAATTCCTGTTGCATCTGAAAGCAGAAACTCGCCCGATTACAACGGTATGTGTATTTTTGCCCTAGACCATAGTAGTTATTGGTTTCGAGTATCAGATTCCGAAAATTTTGATGGTTTCTCAACCATTCCTTAACTTCAATCTCCCATATCTCGCGAACGGATTGACGAACTCGAGAAATTCCTGATGCATCAGAAAGTAGAAACTCGCCCGATTACAATGGTGTGTGTACTTTTCCCTTAGGCCATTCCAGTTATTGGTTTCGAGTATCAGACTTGCGAAAATTTTGATCCTTCCTCAACCATTCCTTAACTTCAAACTCCCATATCTCGCGAACGGATTGACGAACTCGAGTAATTCCTGTTAAATCTGAAAGCAGACACTCGCCCGATTACAACGGTATGTGAATTTTTCCACTAGCACATTGTAGTTATTGGTTTCGAGTATCAGACTTGCAAAAATTATGATGGTTCCTCAACCATTCCTTAACTTCAAACACCCATATCTCGCGAACGGATTGACGAACTCGAGAAATTCCTGTTGCATCAGAAAGTAGAAACTCGTCCGATTACAATGGTGTGTGTACTTTTCCCTTAGGCCATTCCAGTTATTGGTTTCGAGTATCAGACTTGCGCAATTTTCGATTGTTTCTCAACCATTCCTTAACTTCAAACTCCCATATCTCGCGAACGGATTGACGAACTCGAGAAATTCCTGTTGCATCAGAAAGTAGAAACTCGCCCGATTACAATGGTGTGTTTTCTTTTCCCCTAGGCCATTGCAGTTATTGGTTTCGAGTATCAGACTTGCGAAAATTTTAATGGACTCTCAACCATTCCTTAAATTCAATCTCCCATATCTCGCGAACCGGCTGAAGAACTCGAGAAATTCCTGTTGCATCTGAAAGCTGAAACTCGCCCGATTACAACGGTATGTGTATTTTTGGTCTAGACCATAGCAGTTATTGGTTTCGAGTATCAGACTTGCGAAAATTTTAATGGACTCTCAACCATTCCTTAAATTCAATCTCCCATATCTCGCGAACCGGCTGAAGAACTCGAGAAATTCCTGTTGCATCTGAAAGTTGAAACTCGCCCGATTACAACGGTATGTGTATTTTTGGTCTAGACCATAGCAGTTATTGGTTTCGAGTATCAGACTTGCGAAAATTTTAATGGACTCTCAACCATTCCTTAAATTCAATCTCCCATATCTCGCGAACCGGCTGAAGAACTCGAGAAATTCCTGTTGCATCAGAAAGTAGAAACTCGCCCGATTACAATGGTGTGTGTACTTTTCCCTTAGGCCATTCCAGTTATTGGTTTCGAGTATCAGACTTGCGCAATTTTCGATTGTTTCTCAACCATTCCTTAACTTCAAACTCCCATATCTCGCGAACGGATTGACGAACTCGAGAAATTCCTGTTGCATCTGAAAGTAGAAGCTCGCCCGATTACAACGGTATGTGTATATTTGCCCTAGACCATAGTAGTTATTGGTTTCGAGTATCAGATTCCGAAAATTTTGATGGTTTATCAACCATTCCTTAACTTCAAGCTCCCATATCTCGCGAACGGATTGACGAACTCGAGAAATTCCTCTTGCATCTGAAAGTAGAAACTTCCCGATTACAATGGTGTGTGTACTTTTCCCCTAGGCCATTCCAGTTATTGGTTTCGAGTATCAGACTTGCGAAAATTTTGATGGTTCCTCAACCATTCCTTAACTTCAAACTGCCATATTTCGCGAACGGATTGACGAACTCGAGAAATTCCTATTGCATCTGAAAGTAGAAACTCGCCCGATTACAATGGTGTGTGTACTTTTCCCCTATGCCATTCCAGTTATTGGTTTCGAGTACCAGACTTGCGAAAATTTTGATGGTTTCTCAACCATTCCTTAACTTCAAACTTCCATATCTCGCGAACGGATTGACGAACTCGAAAAATTCCTGTTGCATCTGAAAGCAGATACCTTGCCCGATTACAACGGTCTGTGTATCTTTCCCCTAGGCCATTGTAGTTATTGGTTTCGAGTATCCGACTAGCGAAAATTTTGATGGTTTCTCAATCATTCCTTAACTTCTAACTACCATATCTCGCGAACCGATAGACGAACTCGAGAAATTCCTGTTGCATCTGAAAGTAGAAACTCGCCCGATTACAATGGTGTGTGTACTTTTCCCTTAGGCCACCCCAGTTATTGGTTTCGTGTATCAGAATTGCGAAATTTTTGATTGTTTCTCAACCATTCCTTAACTTCTAACTCCCATATCTCGCGAACCGATAGACGAACTCGAGAAATTCCTGTTGCATCTGAAAGTAGAAACTCGCCCGATTACAATGGTGTGTGTACTTTTCCCTTAGGCCATTCCAGTTATTGGTTTCGAGTATCAGACTTGCGCAATTTTTGATTGTTTCTCAACCATTCCTTAACTTCAAACTCCCATATCTCGCGAACGGATTGACGAACTCGAGAAATTCCTATTGCATCTGAAGGCAGAAACTCGCCCGATTACAATGGTGTGTGTACTTTTCCCCTAGGCCATTGCAGTTATTGGTTTCGAGTATCAGACTTGCGAAAATTTTAATGGACTCTCAACCATTCCTTAAATTCAATCTCCCATATCCCGCGAACCGGCTGAAGAACTCGAGAAATTCCTGTTGCATCTGAAAGTTGAAACTCGCCCGATTACAACGGTATGTGTATTTTTGGTCTAGACCATAGCAGTTATTGGTTTCGAGTATCAGACTTGCGAAAACCTTGATGGTTTCTCAACCATTCCTTAACTTCAAACTCCCATATCTCGCGAACGGATTGACGAACTCGAGAAATTCCTGTTGCATCTGAAAGTAGAAACTCGCCCGATTACAATGGTGTGTGTACTTTTCCCTTTGGCCACCCCAGTTATTGGTTTCGTGTATCAGAATTGCGAAATTTTTGATTGTTTCTCAACCATTCCTTAACTTCTAACTCCCATATCTCGCGAACCGATAGACGAACTCGAGAAATTCCTGTTGCATCTGAAAGCAGAAACTCGCCTGATTACAACGGTATGTGAATTTTTCCCCTAGGCCATTGTAGTTATTGGTTTCGAGTATCAGACTTGTGAAAATTTTGATGGTTCCTCAACCATTCCTCAATTTCAAACTCGCATATCTCGCGAACGGATTGACGAACTCGAGAAATTACTATTGCATCTGAAAGCAGAAACTCGCCCGATTACAACGGTATGTGTATTTTTGCCCTGGACCATAGTAGTTATTGGTTTCCAGTATCAGATTCCGAAAATTTTGATGGTTTCTCGGCCATTCCTTAACTTCAAACACCCATATCTCGCGAACGGATTGACGAACTCGAGAAATTCCTGTTCTATCTGAAAGTAGAAACAAGCCCGCTTACAATGGTGTGTGTTCTTTTCCCCTAGGACATTGTACTTATTCGTTTCGAGTATCAGACTTGCGAAAATTTTGATCGTTTCTCAAGCATTCCTTAATTTCAAACTCGCATATCTCGCGAACGAATTGACGAACTCGAGAAATTCCTGTTGCATCTGAAAGTAGAAGCTCGCCCAATTACAACGGTATGCGTATTTTCGCCCTAGACCATGGTAGTTATTGGTTTCGAGTATCAGATTCCGAAAATTTTGATGGTTTCTCAACCATTCCTTAACTTCAAACTCCCATATCTCGCGAACGGATTGACGAACTCGAGAAATTCCTGTTGCATCTGAAAGTAGAAGCTCGCCCGATTACAACGGTATGTGTATCTTTGCCCTAGACCATAGTAGTTATTGGTTTCGAGTATCAGATTCCGAAAATTTTGATGGTTTATCAACCATTCCTTAACTTCAAGCTCCCATATCTCGCGAACGGATTGATGAACCCGAGAAATTCCTCTTGCATCTGAAAGTAGAAACTTCCCGATTACAATGGTGTGTGTACTTTTCCCCTAGGCCATTCCAGTTATTGGTTTCGAGTATCAGACTTGCGAAAATTTTGATGGTTTCTCAACCATTCCTTAACTTCAAACTGCCATATTTCGCGAACGGATTGACGAACTCGAGAAATTCCTATTGCATCTGAAAGTAGAAACTCGCCCGATTACAATGGTCAGTGTATCTTTCCCCTAGGCCATTGTAGTTATTGGTTTCGAGTATCAGACTAGCGAAAATTTTGATGGTTTCTCAATCATTCCTTAACTTCTAACTCCCATATCTCGCGAACCGATAGACGAACTCGAGAAATTCCTGTAGCATCTGAAAGTAGAAACTCGCCCGATTACAATGGTGTGTGTACTTTTCCCTTAGGCCACCCCAGTTATTGGTTTCGTGTATCAGAATTGCGAAATTTTTGATTGTTTCTCAACCATTCCTTAACTTCAAACTCCCGTATCTCGCGAACGGATTGACGAACTCGAGAAATTCCTATTGCATCTGAAGGCAGAAACACGCCCGATTACAATGGTGTGTGTACTTTTCCCCAAGGCCATTCCAGTTATTGGTTTCGAGTATCAGACTTGCGACAATTTTGATCCTTCCTCAACCATTCCTTAACTTCAAACTCCCATATCTCGCGAACGGATTGACGAACTCGAGTAATTCCTGTTAAATCTGAAAGCAGACACTCGGCCGATTACAACGGTATGTGAATTTTTCCACTAGCACATTGTAGTTATTGGTTTCGAGTATCAGACTTGCAAAAATTTTGTTGGTTTCTCAACCATTCCTCAATTTCAAACTCGCACATCTCGCGAATGGATTGACGAACTCGAGAAATTACTGTTGCATCTGAAAGCAGAAACTCGCCCGATTACAACGGTATGTGTATTTTTGCCCTGGACCATAGTAGTTATTGGTTTCGAGTATCAGATTCCGAAAATTTTGATGGTTCCTCGACCATTCCTTAATTTCAAACTCCCATATCTCGCGAACGGATTGACGAACTCGAGAAATTCCTGTTGCATCTGAAAGTAGAAGCTCGCCCGATTACAACGGTATGTGTATCTTTGCCCTAGACCATAGTAGTTATTGGTTTCGAGTATCAGATTCCGAAAATTTTGATGGTTTTTATCAACCATTCCTTAACTTCAAGCTCCCATATCTCGCGAACGGATTGATGAACCCGAGAAATTCCTCTTGCATCTGAAAGTAGAAACTTCCCGATTACAATGGTGTGTGTACTTTTCCCCTAGGCCATTCCAGTTATTGGTTTCGAGTATCAGACTTGCGAAAATTTTGATGGTTTCTCAACCATTCCTTAACTTCAAACTGCCATATTTCGCGAACGGATTGACGAACTCGAGAAATTCCTATTGCATCTGAAAGTAGAAACTCGCCCGATTACAATGGTCAGTGTATCTTTCCCCTAGGCCATTGTAGTTATTGGTTTCGAGGATCAGACTAGCGAAAATTTTGATGGTTTCTCAATCATTCCTTAACTTCTAACTCCCATATCTCGCGAACCGATAGACGAACTCGAGAAATTCCTGTAGCATCTGAAAGTAGAAACTCGCCCGATTACAATGGTGTGTGTACTTTTCCCTTAGGCCACCCCAGTTATTGGTTTCGTGTATCAGAATTGCGAAATTTTTGATTGTTTCTCAACCATTCCTTAACTTCAAACTCCCATATCTCGCGAACGGATTGACGAACTCGAGAAATTCCTATTGCATCTGAAGGCAGAAACACGCCCGATTACAATGGTGTGTGTACTTTTCCCCAAGGCCATTCCAGTTATTGGTTTCGAGTATCAGACTTGCGACAATTTTGATCCTTCCTCAACCATTCCTTAACTTCAAACTCCCATATCTCGCGAACGGATTGACGAACTCGAGTAATTCCTGTTAAATCTGAAAGCAGACACTCGGCCGATTACAACGTTATGTGAATTTTTCCACTAGCACATTGTAGTTATTGGTTTCGAGTATCAGACTTGCAAAAATTTTGTTGGTTTCTCAACCATTCCTCAATTTCAAACTGGCATATCTCGCGAATGGATTGACGAACTCGAGAAATTACTGTTGCATCTGAAAGCAGAAACTCGCCCGATTACAACGGTATGTGTATTTTTGCCCTGGACCATAGTAGTTATTGGTTTCGAGTATCAGATTCCGAAAATTTTGATGGTTCCTCGACCATTCCTTAATTTCAAACTCCCATATCTCGCGAACGGATTGACGAACTCGAGAAATTCCTGTTGCATCTGAAAGTAGAAGCTCGCCCAATTACAACGGTATGCGTATTTTCGCCCTAGACCATGGTAGTTATTGGTTTCGAGTATCAGATTCCGAAAATTTTGATGGTTTCTCAACCATTCCTTAACTTCAAACTCCCATATCTCGCGAACGGATTGACGAACTCGAGAAATTCCTGTTGCATCTGAAAGTAGAAGCTCGCCCGATTACAACGGTATGTGTATCTTTGCCCTAGACCATAGTAGTTATTGGTTTCGAGTATCAGATTCCGAAAATTTTGATGGTTTATCAACCATTCCTTAACTTCAAGCTCCCATATCTCGCGAACGGATTGATGAACCCGAGAAATTCCTCTTGCATCTGAAAGTAGAAACTTCCCGATTACAATGGTGTGTGTACTTTTCCCCTAGGCCATTCCAGTTATTGGTTTCGAGTATCAGACTTGCGAAAATTTTGATGGTTTCTCAACCATTCCTTAACTTCAAACTGCCATATTTCGCGAACGGATTGACGAACTCGAGAAATTCCTATTGCATCTGAAAGTAGAAACTCGCCCGATTACAATGGTCAGTGTATCTTTCCCCTAGGCCATTGTAGTTATTGGTTTCGAGTATCAGACTAGCGAAAATTTTGATGGTTTCTCAATCATTCGTTAACTTCTAACTCCCATATCTCGCGAACCGATAGACGAACTCGAGAAATTCCTGTAGCATCTGAAAGTAGAAACTCGCCCGATTACAATGGTGTGTGTACTTTTCCCTTAGGCCACCCCAGTTATTGGTTTCGTGTATCAGAATTGCGAAAATTTTGTTGGTTTCTCAACCATTCCTCAATTTCAAACTCGCATATCTCGCGAATGGATTGACGAACTCGAGAAATTACTGTTGCATCTGAAAGCAGAAACTCGCCCGATTACAACGGTATGTGTATTTTTGCCCTGGACCATAGTAGTTATTGGTTTCGAGTATCAGATTCCGAAAATTTTGATGGTTCCTCGACCATTCCTTAATTTCAAACTCCCATATCTCGCCAGCGGATTGACGAACTCGAGAAATGCCTGTTGCAGCTGAAAGTAGAAACTCGACCGATTACAACGGTATGTGAATTTTTCCCCTAGGCCATTGTAGTTATTGGTTTCGAGTATCAGACTTGCGAAAATTTTGATGGTTTCTCAACCATTCCTGAATTTCAAACTCGCATATCTCGCGAACGGATTGACGAACTCGAGAAATTACTGTTGCATCTGAAAGCAGATACTCGCCCGATTACAACGGTATGTGTATTTTTGCCCTGGACCATAGTAGTTATTGGTTTCGAGTATCAGATTCCGAAAATTTTGATGGTTTCTCGACCATTCCTTAACTTCAAACTCCCATATCTCGCGAACGGATTGACGAACTCGAGAAATTCCTGTTGCATTCGAAAGTAGAAGCTCGCCCAATTACAACGGTATGCGTATTTTCGCCCTAGACCATGGTAGTTATTGGTTTCGAATATCAGACATGCGAAAATTTTGATGGTTTCTCAAACATTCCTTAACTTCAAGCTCCCATATCTCGCGAACGGATTGACGAACTCGAGAAATTCCTGTAGCATCTGAAAGTAGAAACTCGCCCGATTACAATGGTGTGTGTACTTTTCCCTTAGGCCACCCCAGTTATTGGTTTCGTGTATCAGAATTGCGAAATTTTTGATTGTTTCTCAACCATTCCCTAACTTCAAACTCCCATATCTCGCGAACGGATTGACGAACTCGAGAAATTCCTATTGCATCTGAAGGCAGAAACACGCCCGATTACAATGGTGTGTGTACTTTTCCCCAAGGCCATTCCAGTTATTGGTTTCGAGTATCAGACTTGCGACAATTTTGATCCTTCCTCAACCATTCCTTAACTTCAAACTCCCATATCTCGCGAACGGATTGACGAACTCGAGTAATTCCTGTTAAATCTGAAAGCAGACACTCGGCCGATTACAACGGTATGTGAATTTTTCCACTAGCACATTGTAGTTATTGGTTTCGAGTATCAGACTTGCAAAAATTTTGTTGGTTTCTCAACCATTCCTCAATTTCAAACTCGCATATCTCGCGAATGGATTGACGAACTCGAGAAATTACTGTTGCATCTGAAAGCAGAAACTCGCCCGATTACAACGGTATGTGTATTTTTGCCCTGGACCATAGTAGTTATTGGTTTCGAGTATCAGATTCCGAAAATTTTGATGGTTCCTCGACCATTCCTTAATTTCAAACTCCCATATCTCGCCAGCGGATTGAGGAACTCGAGAAATGCCTGTTGCAGCTGAAAGTAGAAACTCGACCGATTACAACGGTATGTGAATTTTTCCCCTAGGCCATTGTAGTTATTGGTTTCGAGTATCAGACTTGCGAAAATTTTGATGGTTTCTCAACCATTCCTGAATTTCAAACTCGCATATCTCGCGAACGGATTGACGAACTCGAGAAATTACTGTTGCATCTGAAAGCAGATACTCGCCCGATTACAACGGTATGTGTATTTTTGCCCTGGACCATAGTAGTTATTGGTTTCGAGTATCAGATTCCGAAAATTTTGATGGTTTCTCGACCATTCCTTAACTTCAAACTCCCATATCTCGCGAACGGATTGACGAACTCGAGAAATTCCTGTTGCATTCGAAAGTAGAAGCTCGCCCAATTACAACGGTATGCGTATTTTCGCCCTAGACCATGGTAGTTATTGGTTTCGAATATCAGACATGCGAAAATTTTGATGGTTTCTCAAACATTCCTTAACTTCAAGCTCCCATATCTCGCGAACGGATTGACGAACTCGAGAAATTCCTGTTGTATCTGAAAGTAGAAACTTGCCCGATTACAATGGTGTGTGTACTTTACCCCTAGGCCATTCCAGTTATTGGTTTCGAGTATCAGACTTGCGAAAATTTTGATGCTTTCACAACCATTCCTTTACTTCAAACTCCCATATCTCGCGAACGGATTGACGAACTCGAGTAATTCCTGTTAAATCTGAAAGCAGACACTCGGCCGATTACAACGGTATGTGAATTTTTCCACTAGCACATTGTAGTTATTGCTTTCGAGTATCAGACTTGCAAAAATTTTGATGGTTTCTCAAACATTCCATAACTTCAAACTCCCATATCTCGCGAACGGATTGACGAACTCGAGAATTTCCTGTTGCAACTGAAAGTAGAAACTCGCTCGATTAGAACGGTATGTGTATTTCTCCCCTAGGCCATTCCAGTTATTGGTTTCGAGTATCGGACTTGCGATAATTTTGATGGTTTCTCAACCATTCCTTAACTTCAAACTCCCATATCTCGCGAACGGATTGACGAACTCGAGAAATTCCTGTTGCATCTGAAAGTAGAAACTCCCCCGATTAGAATGGTGTGTGTACACTTCCCCTAGGCCATTCCAGTTATTGGTTTCGAGTATCAGACTTGCTAAAATTTTGATGGTTTCTCAACCATTCCATAAATTCAAACTCCCATATCTCGCGATCGGATTGACGAACTCGAGAAATTCCTATTGCATCTGAAAGTAGAAACTCGCCCGATTACAATGGTGTGTGTACTTTTCCCCTAGGCCATTCCAGTTATTGGTTTCGAGTACCAGACTTGCGAAAATTTTGATGGTTTCTCAACCATTCCTTAACTTCAAACTCCCATATCTCGCGAACGGATTGACGAACTCGAGAATTTCCTGTTGCATCTGAAAGTAGAAACTCCACCGATTAGAATGGTGTTTACTTTTCCCCTAGGCCATTCCAGTTATTGGCTTCGAGTATCAGACTTGCGAAAATTTTGATGGTTTCTCAAACTTTCCATAACTTCAAACTCCCATGTCTCGCGAACGGATTGACGAACTCGAGATATTCCTGTTGCAACTGAAAGTAGAAACTCGCCCGATTAGAACGGTATGTGTATTTCTCCCCTAGGCCATTCCAGTTATCGGTTTCAAGTATCAGAGCAGCGAAAGTTTTGGTGGTTTCACATCAGTTCCATGACTTCAAACTCCCATATCTCGCGAACGGAACGACGAACTCGAGAAATTCCTGTTGCATCTGAAAGTAGAAACTCCCCCGATTAGAATGGTGTGTGTACTTTTCCCCTAGGCGATTCCAGTTATTGGTTTCGAGTATCGGACTTGCGATAATTTTGATGGATTCTCAACCATTCCTTAACTTCAAACTCCCATATCTCGCGAACGGATTGACGAACTCGAGAAATTCCTGTTGCATCTGAAAGTAGAAACTCGCCCGGTTACAACGGTATGTGTATCTTTCCCCAAGGCCATTGTGGTTATTAATTTCGAGTATCAGACTAGCGAAAATTTTGATGGTTTCTCAATCATTCCTTAACTTCTAACTCCCATATCTCGCGAACGGATTGACGAACTCGAGAAATTCCTGTTGCATCTGAAAGTAGAAACTCCACCGATTAGAATGGTGTGTACTTTTCCCCTAGGCCATTCCAGTTATTGGTTTCGAGTATCAGACTTGCGAAAATTTTGATGGTTTCTCAAACATTCCATAACTTCAAACTCCCATATCTCGCGAACGGATTGACGAACTCGAAAAACTCCTGTTGCATCTGAAAGCAGATACTCGCCCGTTTACAACGGTCTGTGTATTTTTCCCCTAGGCCATTGTAGTTATTAATTTCGAGTATCAGACTAGCGAAAATTTTGATGGTTTCTCAATCATTCCTTAACTTCTAACTCCCATATCTCGCGAACGGATAGACGAACTCGAGAAATTCCTGTTGCATCTGAAAGTAGAAACTCGCCCGATCACAGTGGTGTGTGTACTTTTCCCCTAGGCCATTCCAGTTATTGGTTTCGAGTATCAGATTTGCGAAAATTTTGATGGATTCTCAACCATTCCTTAACTTCTAACTCCCATATCTCGCGAACGGATAGACGAACTCGAGAAATTCCTGTTGCATCTGAAAGTAGAAACTCGCCCGATTACAATGGTGTGTGTACTTTTCTCCTAGGCAATTCCAGTTATTGGTTTCGAGTATCAGATTTGCGAAAATTTTGATGGATTCTCAACCATTCCTTAACTTCAAACTCGCATATCTCAGGAACGGATTGACGAACTCGCGAAATTCCTGTTGTTTCTGAAAGTAGAAACTCGCCCGATTACAAGGGTATGTGTATTTTCCCCCTAGGCCACTGTAGCTAATGGTTTCGAGTATCAGCCTTGCGAAAATTTTGATGGCTTCTCAACCATTCCTTAACTCCCATATCTCGCGAATGGATTGACGTACTCGAGAAATTCCTGTTGCATCTGAAAGTAGAAACTCGCCCGATTACAATGGTGTATGTGCTTTACCCCTAGGCCATTCCAGTTATAGGTTTCGAGTACCAGACTTGCGAATATTTTGATGGTTTCTCAACCATTCCTTAACTTCAAAGTCCCATATCTCGCGAACGGATTGACGAACTCGAAAAATTCCTGTTGCATCTGAAAGCAGATACTCGCCCGATTACAACGGTCTGTGTATTTTTCCCCTAGGCCATTGTAGTTATTGGTTTCGAGTATCAGACTAGCGAAAATTTTGATGGTTTCTGTATCATTCCTTATCTTCTAACTCCCATATCTCGCGAACGGATAGACGAACTCGGGATATTCCTGTTGCATCTGAATGTAGAAACTCGCCCGATTGCAACGGTATGTGTTCTTTACCCCTAGGCCATTCCAGTTATTAGTTTCTAGCATCAGAATTGCGAAAATTTTGAGGGTTTCTCAACCGTCTCTTAACTCCAAACTCCCATATCTCGCGAACGGATTGACAAACTCGAGAAATTCCTGTTGCATCTGAAAGTAGAAACTCGCCCGATTGCAACGGTATGTGTTCTTTTCCCCTAGGCCATTCCAGTTATACGTTTCTAGCATCAGAATTGCGAAAATTTTGATGGTTTCTCAACCATCTCTTAACTCCAAACTCCGATATCTCGCGAACGGATTGACGAACTCGAAAAATTCCTGTTGCTTCTGAAAGCAGATACTGGCCCAATTACAACGGTCTGTGTATTTTTCCCCTAGGCCATTGTAGTTATTGGTTTCGAGTATCAGACTAGCGAAAATTTTGATGGTTTCTCAATCACTCCTTAACTTCTAACTCCCATATCTCGCGAACGGGTAGACGAACTCGAGAAATTCCTGTTGCATCTGAAAGTAGAAACTCGCCCGATTACAATGCTGTGTGTACTTTTCCCCTAGGCCATTGTAGTTATTGGTTTCGAGTATCAGACTAGCGAAAATTTTGATGGTTTCTCAACCATTCCTTAACTTCAAACTGCCCTATCTCGCGAACGGATTGACGAACTCGAGAAATTCCTATTGCATCTGAAAGTAAAAACTCGCCCGATTACAATGGTGTGTGTACTTTTCCCCTAGGCCATTGTAGTTATTGGTTTCGAGTATCAGACTTGCGAAAATTTTGATGGTTCCTCAACCATTCCTTAACTTCAAACTCCCATATCTCGCGAACGGATTGACGAACTCGAGATATTCCTGTTGCATCTGAATGTAGAAACTCGCCCGATTGCAACGGTATGTGTACTTTTCCCCTAGGCCATTGTAGTTATTGGTTTCGAGTATCAGTCTTTCGAAAATTTTGATGGTTTCTCAACCATTCCTTAACTTCAAACTCCTATATCTCGCGAACTGATCGACGATCTCGAGATGTTCCTGTTGCATCTGAAAGCAGAAACTCGCTCGATTACAATGGTATGTGTATCTTTGCCCTAGGCAATAGTAGTTATTGGTTTCGAGTATCAGACTTGCGAAAATTTTGATGGTTTCTCAACCATTCCTTAACTTCAAACTCCCATATCTCGCGACCGGATTGACGAACTCGAGATATTCCTGTTGCATCTGAATGTAGAAGCTCGCCCGATTGCAACGGTATGTGTTCTTTTCCCCTAGGCCATTCCAGTTATTCGTTTCTAGAATCAGAATTGCGAAAATTTTGATGGTTTCTCAACCATCTCTTAACTCCAAACTCCGATATTTCGCGAACGGATTGACAAACTCGAGAAATTCCTGTTGCATCTGAAAGTAGAAACTCGCCCGATTACGATGGTGTGTGTGCTTTTCCCCCAGGCCATTCCAGTTATAGGTTTCGAGTATCAGACCAGCGAAAATTTTGATGGTTTCTCAAACATTCCGTAACTTCAAACTCCCATATCTCGCGAACGGATTGACGAACTCGAGAAATTCCTGTTGCATCTGAAAGCAGAAACTCGCCCGATTACAAGGCTATGTGTATTTTTCCCCTGGGCCTTTGTAGTTATTGGTTTCGAGTATCAGACTTGCGGAAATTTGGATGGTTTCTCAACGATTCCTTAACTTCAACCTCCCATACCTCGCGAACGGATTGACGAACTCGAAAACTTCCGGTTGCATCTGGTAGTATAAACTCGCCCGATTACAACGGTATATGTATTTTTCCCCTAGGCCATTGTAGTTATTGGTTTCGAGTATCAGACTTGCGGAAATTTTGATGGTTTCTCAACCACTCCTTAACGCCAAACTCCCATATCTCGCGAACGGAATGACGAACTCGAGAAATTCCTGTTGCATCTAAAAGTAGAAACTCGCCCGATTACTATGGTGTGTGTAATTTTCCCCTAGGCCATTCCAGTTTTTCGTTTCTAGCATCAGAATTGCGAAAATTTTGATGGTTTCTCAACCACTCCTTAACTTCAGACTCCCATATCTCGCGAACGGATTGACGAACTCGAGAACTTCCGGTTGCATCTGGAAGTGGAAACTCGCCCGCTTACAACGGTATGTGTATTTTTCCCCTCGGCCATTGTAGTTATTGGTTTCGAGTATCAGACTTGCGAAAATTTTGATGGTTTCTCAACCACTCCTTAACGCCAAACTCCCATATCTCGCGAACGGAATGACGAACTCGAGAAATTCCTGTTGCATCTAAAAGTAGAAACTCGCCCGATTACTATGGTGTGTGTAATTTTCCCCTAGGCCATTCCAGTTTTTCGTTTCTAGCATCAGAATTGCGAAAATTTTGATGGTTTCTCAACCACTCCTTAACTTCAGACTCCCATATCTCGCGAACGGATTGACGAACTCGAGAACTTCCGGTTGCATCTGGAAGTGGAAACTCGCCCGCTTACAACGGTATGTGTATTTTTCCCCTCGGCCATTGTAGTTATTGGTTTCGAGTATCAGACTTGCGAAAATTTTGATGGTTTCTCAACCACTCCTTAACTCCAAACTCCCATATCTCGCGAACGGAATGACGAACTCGAGAAATTCCTGTTGCATCTGAAAGTAGAAACTCGCCCGATTACAAAGGTGTGTGTACTTTTCCCCTAGGCCATTCCAGTTATACGTTTCGAGTATCAGACCAGCGAAAATTTTGATGTTTTCTCAAACATTCCGTAACTTCAAACTCCCATATCTCGCGAACGGAATGACGAACTCGAGAAATTCCTGTTGCATCTGAAAGTAGAAACTTGCCCGATTACAATGGTGTGTGTACTTTTCCCCTAGGCCATTCTAGTTTTTCGTTTCTAGCATCAGAATTGCGAAAATTTTGATGGTTTCTCAACCACTCCTTAACTTCAAACTCCCATATCTCGCGAACGGATTGACGAACTCGAGAAGTTCCTGTTGAATCTGAAAGTAGAAATACGCCCGATTACAAAGGTATGTGTATTTTTCCCCTAGGCAATTGTGGTTATTGGTTTCGTGTATCAGACTTGCAAAAATTTTGATGGTTTCTCAAGCATTCCTTAACTTCAAACTCCCATACCTCGCGAACGGATTGGCGAACTCGAGAAATTCCTGTTGCATCTGAAAGTGGAAACTCGCCCGATTACTATGGTGTGTGTATTTTTCCCCTAGCCCCTTGTAGTTATTGGTTTCGAGTACCACACTTTCGAAAATTTTGATGGTTTCTCAACCATTCCTTAACTTCAAACTCCCATATCTCGCGAACGGATTGACGAACTCGAGAACTTCCTGTTGCATCTGAAAGTAGAAACTCGCCCGATTACAAAGCTATGTGTATTTTTCCTCTAGGCCTCTGTAGTTATTGGTTTCGAGTATCAGACTTGCGAAAAATTTGATGGTTTCTCAACGATTCCTTAACTTCAAACTCCCATATCTCGCGAACGGATTGACGAACTCGAGAAGTTCCTGTTGCATCTGAAAGTAGAAACACGCCCGATTACAATGGTATGTGTATTTTTCCCCTAGGCCCTTGTAGTTATTGGTTTCGAGTACCACACTTTCGAAAATTTTGATGGTTTCTCAACCATTCCTTAACTTCAAACTCCCATATCTCGCGAACGGATTGACGAACTCGAGAAATTCCTGTTGCATCTAAAAGTAGAAACTCGCCCGATTATTATGGTGTGTGTAATTTTCCCCTAGGCCATTCCAGTTTTTCGTTTCTAGCATCAGAATTGCGAAAATTTTGATGGTTTCTCAACCACTCCTTAACTTCAGACTCCCATATCTCGCGAACAGATTGACGAACTCGAGAACTTCCGGTTGCATCTGGAAGTGGAAACTCGCTCGCTTACAACGGTATGTGTATTTTTCCCCTAGGCCATTGTAGTTATTGGTTTCGAGTATCAGACTTGCGAAAATTTTGATGGTTTCTCAACCACTCCTTAACTCCAAACTCCCATATCTCGCGAACGGAATGACGAACTCGAGAAATTCCTGTTGCATCTGAAAGTAGAAACTCGCCCGATTACAAAGGTGTGTGTACTTTTCCCCTAGGCCATTCCAGTTATAGGTTTCGAGTATCAGACCAGCGAATATTTTGATGGTTTCTCAAACATTCCGTAACTTCAAACTCCCATATCTCGCGAACGGAATGACGAACTCGAGAAATTCCTGTTGCATCTGAAAGTAGAAACTTGCCCGATTACAATGGTGTGTGTACTTTTCCCCTAGGCCATTCCAGTTATTGGTTTCGAGTATCAGACCAGCGAATATTTTGATGGTTTCTCAACCATTCCTTAACTTCAAACTCCCATATCTCGCGAACGGATTGACGAACTCGAGAAATTCCTGTTGCATCTGAAAGTAGAAACTCGCCCGATTACTATGGTGTGTGTACTTTTCCCCTAGGCCATTCTAGTTTTTCGTTTCTAGCATCAGAATTGCGAAAATTTTGATGGTTTCTCAACCACTCCTTAACTTCAAACTCCCATATCTCGCGAACGGATTGACGAACTCGAGAAATTCCTGTTGAATCTGAAAGTAGAAATACGCCCGATTACAAAGGTATGTGTATTTTTCCCCTAGGCAATTGTGGTTATTGGTTTCGCGTATCAGACTTGCAAAAATTTTGATGGTTTCTCAAGCATTCCTTAACTTCAAACTCCCATACCTCGCGAACGGATTGGCGAACTCGAGAAATTCCTGTTGCATCTGAAAGTGGAAACTCGCCCGATTACTATGGTGTGTGTATTTTTCCCCTAGGCCCTTGTAGTTATTGGTTTCGAGTACCACACTTTCGAAAATTTTGATGGTTTCTCAACCACTCCTTAACTTCAAACTCCCATATCTCGCGAACGGATTGACGAACTCGAGAACTTCCTGTTGCATCTGAAAGTAGAAACTCGCCCGATTACAAAGCTATGTGTATTTTTCCCCTAGGCCTCTGTAGTTATTGGTTTCGAGTATCAGACTTGCGAAAAATTTGATGGTTTCTCAACGATTCCTTAACTTCAAACTCCCATATCTCGCGAACGGATTGACGAACTCGAGAAGTTCCTGTTGCATCTGAAAGTAGAAACACGCCCGATTACAATGGTATGTGTATTTTTCCCCTAGGCCCTTGTAGTTATTGGTTTCGAGTACCACACTTTCGAAAATTTTGATGGTTTCTCAACCATTCCTTAACTTCAAACTCCCATATCTCGCGAACGGATTGACGAACTCGAGAAATTCCTGTTGCATCTAAAAGTAGAAACTCGCCCGATTACTATGGTGTGTGTAATTTTCCCCTAGGCCATTCCAGTTTTTCGTTTCTAGCATCAGAATTGCGAAAATTTTGATGGTTTCTCAACCACTCCTTAACTTCAGACTCCCATATCTCGCGAACGGATTGACGAACTCGAGAACTTCCGGTTGCATCTGGAAGTGGAAACTCGCCCGCTTACAACGGTATGTGTATTTTTCCCCTAGGCCATTGTAGTTATTGGTTTCGAGTATCAGACTTGCGAAAATTTTGATGGTTTCTCAACCACTCCTTAACTCCAAACTCCCATATCTCGCGAACGGAATGACGAACTCGAGAAATTCTTGTTGCATCTGAAAGTAGAAACTCGCCCGATTACAAAGGTGTGTGTACTTTTCCCCTAGGCCATTCCAGTTATAGGTTTCGAGTATCAGACCAGCGAAAATTTTGATGGTTTCTCAAACATTCCGTAACTTCAAACTCCCATATCTCGCGAACGGAATGACGAACTCGAGAAAATCCTGTTGCATCTGAAAGTAGAAACTTGCCCGATTACAATGGTGTGTGTACTTTTCCCCTAGGCCATTCCAGTTATTGGTTTCGAGTATCAGACCAGCGAATATTTTGATGGTTTCTCAACCATTCCTTAACTTCAAACTCCCATATCTCGCGAACGGATTGACGAACTCGAGAAATTCCTGTTGCATCTGAAAGTAGAAACTCGCCCGATTACTATGGTGTGTGTACTTTTCCCCTAGGCCATTCTAGTTTTTCGTTTCTAGCTTCAGAATTGCGAAAATTTTGATGGTTTCTCAACCACTCCTTAACTTCAAACTCCCATATCTCGCGAACGGATTGACGAACTCGAGAAATTCCTGTTGCATCTGAAAGTAGAAATACGCCCGATTACAAAGGTATGTGTATTTTTCTCCTAGGCAATTGTGGTTATTGGTTACGCGTATCAGACTTGCAAAAATTTTCATGGTTTCTCAAGCATTCCTCAACTTCAAACTCCCATACCTCGCGAACGGATTGGCGAACTCGAGAAATTCCTGTTGCATCTGAAAGCGGAAACTCGCCCGATTACAATGGTGTGTGTACTTTTCCCCTAGTCCCTTGTAGTTACTGGTTTCGAGTACCACACTTTCGAAAATTTTGATGGTTTCTCAACCATTCCTTAACTTCAAACTCCCATATCTCGCGAACGGAATGACGAACTCGAGAAATTCCTGTTGCATCTGAAAGTTGAAACTCGCCCGATTACAAAGGTTTGTGTACTTTTCCCCTAGGCCATTCCAGTTATTGGTTTCGAGTATCAGACCAGCGAAAATTTTGATGGTTTCTCAACCATTCCTTAACTTCAAACTCCCATATCTCGCGAACGGATTGACGAACTCGAGAACTTCCTGTTGCATCTGAAAGTAGAAACTCGCCCGATTACAAAGCTATGTGTATTTTTCCCCTAGGCCTCTGTAGTTATTGTTTTCGAGTATCAGACTTGCGAAAAATTTGATGGTTTCTCAACGATTCCTTAACTTCAAACTCCCATATCTCGCGAACGGATTGACGAACTCGAGAAGTTCCTGTTGCATCTGAAAGTAGATACACGCCCGATTACAATGGTATGTGTATTTTTCCCCTAGGCCCTTGTAGTTATTGGTTTCGGGTACCACACTTTCGAAAATTTTGATGGTTTCTCAACCATTCCTTAACTTCAAACTCCCATATCTCGCGAACGGATTGACGAACTCGAGAAATTCCTGTTGCATCTAAAAGTAGAAACTCGCCCGATTACTATGGTGTGTGTAATTTTCCCCTAGGCCATTCCAGTTATTGGTTTCGAGTATCAGACCAGCGAATATTTTGATGGTTTCTCAACCATACCTTAACTTCAAACTCCCATATCTCGCGAACGGATTGACGAACTCGAGAAATTCCTGTTGCATCTGAAAGTAGAAACTCGCCCGATTACTATGTTGTGTGTACTTTTTCCCTAGGCCATTCTAGTTTTTCGTTTCTAGCATCAGAATTGCGAAAATTTTGATGGTTTCTCAACCACTTCTTAACTTCAAACTCCCGTATCTCGCGAACGGATTGACGAACTCGAGAAATTCCTGTTGCATCTGAAAGTAGAAATACGCCCGATTACAAAGGTATGTGTATTTTTCCCCTAGGCAATTGTGGTTATTGGTTTCGCGTATCAGACTTGCAAAAATTTTGATGGTTTCTCAAGCATTCCTTAACTTCAAACTCCCATACCTCGCGAACGGATTGGCGAACTCGAGAATTTCCTATTGCATCTGAGAGCAGAAACTCTCCCGATTACAACGGTATGTGTATTTTTGCCCTAGGCCATTGTAGTTATTGGTTTCGAGTACCACACTTTCGAAAATTTTGATGGTTTCTCAACGATTCCTTAACTTCAAACTCCCATATCTCGCGAACGGATTGACGAACTCGAGAAATTCCTGTTGCATCTGAAAGTAGAAACTCGCCCGATTACTATGGTGTGTGTAATTTTCCCCTAGGCCATTCCAGTTTTTCGTTTCTAGCATCAGAATTGCAAAAATTTTGATGGTTTCTCAACCACTCCTTAACTTCAGACTCCCATATCTCGCGAACGGATTGACGAACTCGAGAACTTCCGGTTGCATCTGGAAGTGGAAACTCGCCCGCTTACAATGGTATGTGTATTTTTCCCCTAGGCCATTGTTGTTACTGGTTTCGAGTATCAGACTTGCGAAAATTTTGATGGTTTCTCAACGATTCCTTAACTTCAAACTCCCATATCTCGCGAACGGATTGACGAACTCGAGAAATTCCTGTTGCATCTGAAAGTAGAAACTCGCCCGATTACTATGGTGTGTGTAATTTTCCCCTAGGCCATTCCAGTTTTTCGTTTCTAGCATCAGAATTGCAAAAATTTTGATGGTTTCTCAACCACTCCTGAACTTCAGACTCCCATATCTCGCGAACGGATTGACGAACTCGAGAAATTCCTGTTGCATCTGAAAGTAGAAACTCGCCCGATTACAATGGTGTGTGTACTTTTCCCCTAGGCCATTCCAGTTTTTGGTTTCGAGTATCAGACCAGCGAATATTTTGATGGTTTCTCAACCATTCCTTAACTTCAAACTGCCTTATCTCGCGAACGGATTGACGAACTCGAGAAATTCCTGTTGCATCTGAAAGTAGAAACTTGCCCGATTGCAACGGAATGTGTATTTTTCCCCTAGGCCACTGTAGCTATTGGTTTCGAGTATCAGACTTGCGAAAATTTTTATGGTTTCTCAACCATTCCTTAACTCCAAACACCCATATCTCGCGAACGGAATGACGATCTCGAGAATTTCCTATTGCATCTGAAAGCAGAAACTCGCCCGATTACAACGGTATGTGTATTTTTGCCCTAGGCCATAGTAGTCATTGGTCTCGAATATCAGACTTGCGAATATTTTGATGGTTTCTCAACCATTCCTTAACTTCAAACTGTCTTATCTCGCGAACGGATTGACGAACTCGAGAAATTCCTGTTGCATCTGAAAGTAGAAACCCGCCCGATTACAACGGTATGTGTATTTTTCCCCTTGGCCGTTGTAGTTATTGGTTTCGAGTATCAGAATTGCGAATATTTTTATGGTTTCTCAACCATTCCCTAACTCCAAACACCACTCTCTCTCGAACGGATTGACGAACTCGAGAATTTCCTATTGCATCTGAGAGCAGAAACTCTCCCGATTACAACGGTATGTGTATTTTTGCCCTAGGCCATTGTAGTTATTGGTTTCGAGTACCACACTTTCGAAAATTTTGATGGTTTCTCAACGATTCCTTAACTTCAAACTCCCATATCTCGCGAACGGATTGACGAACTCGAGAAATTCCTGTTGCATCTGAAAGTAGAAACTCGCCCGATTACTATGGTGTGTGTATTTTTCCCCTAGGCCCTTGTAGTTATTGGTTTCGGGTACCACACTTTCGAAAATTTTGATGGTTTCTCAACCATTCCTTAACTTCAAACTCCCATATCTCGCGAACGGATTGACGAACTCGAGAAATTCCTGTTGCATCTAAAAGTAGAAACTCGCCCGATTACTATGGTGTGTGTAATTTTCCCCTAGGCCATTCCAGTTATTGGTTTCGAGTATCAGACCAGCGAATATTTTGATGGTTTCTCAACCATACCTTAACTTCAAACTCCCATATCTCGCGAACGGATTGACGAACTCGAGAAATTCCTGTTGCATCTGAAAGTAGAAACTCGCCCGATTACTATGTTGTGTGTACTTTTTCCCTAGGCCATTCTAGTTTTTCGTTTCTAGCATCAGAATTGCGAAAATTTTGATGGTTTCTCAACCACTTCTTAACTTCAAACTCCCGTATCTCGCGAACGGATTGACGAACTCGAGAAATTCCTGTTGCATCTGAAAGTAGAAATACGCCCGATTACAAAGGTATGTGTATTTTTCCCCTAGGCAATTGTGGTTATTGGTTTCGCGTATCAGACTTGCAAAAATTTTGATGGTTTCTCAAGCATTCCTTAACTTCAAACTCCCATACCTCGCGAACGGATTGGCGAACTCGAGAATTTCCTATTGCATCTGAGAGCAGAAACTCTCCCGATTACAACGGTATGTGTATTTTTGCCCTAGGCCATTGTAGTTATTGGTTTCGAGTACCACACTTTCGAAAATTTTGATGGTTTCTCAACGATTCCTTAACTTCAAACTCCCATATCTCGCGAACGGATTGACGAACTCGAGAAATTCCTGTTGCATCTGAAAGTAGAAACTCGCCCGATTACTATGGTGTGTGTAATTTTCCCCTAGGCCATTCCAGTTTTTCGTTTCTAGCATCAGAATTGCAAAAATTTTGATGGTTTCTCAACCACTCCTTAACTTCAGACTCCCATATCTCGCGAACGGATTGACGAACTCGAGAACTTCCGGTTGCATCTGGAAGTGGAAACTCGCCCGCTTACAATGGTATGTGTATTTTTCCCCTAGGCCATTGTTGTTACTGGTTTCGAGTATCAGACTTGCGAAAATTTTGATGGTTTCTCAACGATTCCTTAACTTCAAACTCCCATATCTCGCGAACGGATTGACGAACTCGAGAAATTCCTGTTGCATCTGAAAGTAGAAACTCGCCCGATTACTATGGTGTGTGTAATTTTCCCCTAGGCCATTCCAGTTTTTCGTTTCTAGCATCAGAATTGCAAAAATTTTGATGGTTTCTCAACCACTCCTGAACTTCAGACTCCCATATCTCGCGAACGGATTGACGAACTCGAGAAATTCCTGTTGCATCTGAAAGTAGAAACTCGCCCGATTACAATGGTGTGTGTACTTTTCCCCTAGGCCATTCCAGTTTTTGGTTTCGAGTATCAGACCAGCGAATATTTTGATGGTTTCTCAACCATTCCTTAACTTCAAACTGCCTTATCTCGCGAACGGATTGACGAACTCGAGAAATTCCTGTTGCATCTGAAAGTAGAAACTTGCCCGATTGCAACGGAATGTGTATTTTTCCCCTAGGCCACTGTAGCTATTGGTTTCGAGTATCAGACTTGCGAAAATTTTTATGGTTTCTCAACCATTCCTTAACTCCAAACACCCATATCTCGCGAACGGAATGACGATCTCGAGAATTTCCTATTGCATCTGAAAGCAGAAACTCGCCCGATTACAACGGTATGTGTATTTTTGCCCTAGGCCATAGTAGTCATTGGTCTCGAATATCAGACTTGCGAATATTTTGATGGTTTCTCAACCATTCCTTAACTTCAAACTGTCTTATCTCGCGAACGGATTGACGAACTCGAGAAATTCCTGTTGCATCTGAAAGTAGAAACCCGCCCGATTACAACGGTATGTGTATTTTTCCCCTTGGCCGTTGTAGTTATTGGTTTCGAGTATCAGAATTGCGAATATTTTTATGGTTTCTCAACCATTCCCTAACTCCAAACACCACTCTCTCTCGAACGGATTGACGAACTCGAGAATTTCCTATTGCATCTGAGAGCAGAAACTCTCCCGATTACAACGGTATGTGTATTTTTGCCCTAGGCCATTGTAGTTATTGGTTTCGAGTACCACACTTTCGAAAATTTTGATGGTTTCTCAACGATTCCTTAACTTCAAACTCCCATATCTCGCGAACGGATTGACGAACTCGAGAAATTCCTGTTGCATCTGAAAGTAGAAACTCGCCCGATTACTATGGTGTGTGTAATTTTCCCCTAGGCCATTCCAGTTTTTCGTTTCTAGCATCAGAATTGCAAAAATTTTGATGGTTTCTCAACCACTCCTTAACTCCAAACTCCCATATCTCGCGAACGGAATGACGAACTCGAGAAATACCTGTTGCATCTGAAAGTAGAAACTCGCCCGATTACAAAGGTGTGTGTACTTTTCCCCTAGGCCATTGTAGTTATAGGTTTCGAGTATCAGACCAGCGAAAATTTTGATGGTTTCTCAAACATTCCGTAACTTCAAACTCCCATATCTCGCGAACGGAATGACGAACTCGAGAAATTCCTGTTGCATCTGAAAGTAGAAACTTGCCCGATTACAATGGTGTGTGTACTTTTCCCCTAGGCCATTTCAGTTATTGGTTTCGAGTATCAGACCAGCGAATATTTTGATGGTTTCTCAACCATTCCTTAACTTCAAACTGCCTTATCTCGCGAACGGATTGACGAACTCGAGAAATTCCTGTTGCATCTGAAAGTAGAAACTTGCCCGATTGCAACGGAATGTGTATTTTTCCCCTAGGCAATTGTGGTTATTGGTTACGCGTATCAGACTTGCAAAAATTTTGATGGTTTCTCAAGCATTCCTCAACTTCAAACTCCCATACCTCGCGAACGGATTGGCGAACTCGAGAAATTCCTGTTGCATCTGAAAGCGGAAACTCGCCCGATTACAATGGTGTGTGTACTTTTCCCCTAGTCCCTTGTAGTTACTGGTTTCGAGTACCACACTTTCGAAAATTTTGATGGTTTCTCAACCATTCCTTAACTTCAAACTCCCATATCTCGCGAACGGAATGACGAACTCGAGAAATTCCTGTTGCATCTGAAAGTTGAAACTCGCCCGATTACAAAGGTTTGTGTACTTTTCCCCTAGGCCATTCCAGTTATTGGTTTCGAGTATCAGACCAGCGAAAATTTTGATGGTTTCTCAACCATTCCTTAACTTCAAACTCCCATATCTCGCGAACGGATTGACGAACTCGAGAACTTACTGTTGCATCTGAAAGTAGAAACTCGCCCGATTACAAAGCTATGTGTATTTTTCCCCTAGGCCTCTGTAGTTATTGTTTTCGAGTATCAGACTTGCGAAAAATTTGATGGTTTCTCAACGATTCCTTAACTTCAAACTCCCATATCTCGCGAACGGATTGACGAACTCGAGAAGTTCCTGTTGCATCTGAAAGTAGATACACGCCCGATTACAATGGTATGTGTATTTTTCCCCTAGGCCCTTGTAGTTATTGGTTTCGGGTACCACACTTTCGAAAATTTTGATGGTTTCTCAACCATTCCTTAACTTCAAACTCCCATATCTCGCGAACGGATTGACGAACTCGAGAAATTCCTGTTGCATCTAAAAGTAGAAACTCGCCCGATTACTATGGTGTGTGTAATTTTCCCCTAGGCCATTCCAGTTATTGGTTTCGAGTATCAGACCAGCGAATATTTTGATGGTTTCTCAACCATACCTTAACTTCAAACTCCCATATCTCGCGAACGGATTGACGAACTCGAGAAATTCCTGTTGCATCTGAAAGTAGAAACTCGCCCGATTACTATGTTGTGTGTACTTTTCCCCTAGGCCATTCTAGTTTTTCGTTTCTAGCATCAGAATTGCGAAAATTTTGATGGTTTCTCAACCACTTCTTAACTTCAAACTCCCGTATCTCGCGAACGGATTGACGAACTCGAGAAATTCCTGTTGCATCTGAAAGTAGAAATACGCCCGATTACAAAGGTATGTGTATTTTTCCCCTAGGCAATTGTGGTTATTGGTTTCGCGTATCAGACTTGCAAAAATTTTGATGGTTTCTCAAGCATTCCTTAACTTCAAACTCCCATACCTCGCGAACGGATTGGCGAACTCGAGAATTTCCTATTGCATCTGAGAGCAGAAACTCTCCCGATTACAACGGTATGTGTATTTTTGCCCTAGGCCATTGTAGTTATTGGTTTCGAGTACCACACTTTCGAAAATTTTGATGGTTTCTCAACGATTCCTTAACTTCAAACTCCCATATCTCGCGAACGGATTGACGAACTCGAGAAATTCCTGTTGCATCTGAAAGTAGAAACTCGCCCGATTACTATGGTGTGTGTAATTTTCCCCTAGGCCATTCCAGTTTTTCGTTTCTAGCATCAGAATTGCAAAAATTTTGATGGTTTCTCAACCACTCCTTAACTTCAGACTCCCATATCTCGCGAACGGATTGACGAACTCGAGAACTTCCGGTTGCATCTGGAAGTGGAAACTCGCCCGCTTACAATGGTATGTGTATTTTTCCCCTAGGCCATTGTTGTTACTGGTTTCGAGTATCAGACTTGCGAAAATTTTGATGGTTTCTCAACGATTCCTTAACTTCAAACTCCCATATCTCGCGAACGGATTGACGAACTCGAGAAATTCCTGTTGCATCTGAAAGTAGAAACTCGCCCGATTACTATGGTGTGTGTAATTTTCCCCTAGGCCATTCCAGTTTTTCGTTTCTAGCATCAGAATTGCAAAAATTTTGATGGTTTCTCAACCACTCCTGAACTTCAGACTCCCATATCTCGCGAACGGATTGACGAACTCGAGAAATTCCTGTTGCATCTGAAAGTAGAAACTCGCCCGATTACAATGGTGTGTGTACTTTTCCCCTAGGCCATTCCAGTTTTTGGTTTCGAGTATCAGACCAGCGAATATTTTGATGGTTTCTGAACCATTCCTTAACTTCAAACTGCCTTATCTCGCGAACGGATTGACGAACTCGAGAAATTCCTGTTGCATCTGAAAGTAGAAACTTGCCCGATTGCAACGGAATGTGTATTTTTCCCCTAGGCCACTGTAGCTATTGGTTTCGAGTATCAGACTTGCGAAAATTTTTATGGTTTCTCAACCATTCCTTAACTCCAAACACCCATATCTCGCGAACGGAATGACGATCTCGAGAATTTCCTATTGCATCTGAAAGCAGAAACTCGCCCGATTACAACGGTATGTGTATTTTTGCCCTAGGCCATAGTAGTCATTGGTCTCGAATATCAGACTTGCGAATATTTTGATGGTTTCTCAACCATTCCTTAACTTCAAACTGTCTTATCTCGCGAACGGATTGACGAACTCGAGAAATTCCTGTTGCATCTGAAAGTAGAAACCCGCCCGATTACAACGGTATGTGTATTTTTCCCCTTGGCCGTTGTAGTTATTGGTTTCGAGTATCAGAATTGCGAATATTTTTATGGTTTCTCAACCATTCCCTAACTCCAAACACCACTCTCTCTCGAACGGATTGACGAACTCGAGAATTTCCTATTGCATCTGAGAGCAGAAACTCTCCCGATTACAACGGTATGTGTATTTTTGCCCTAGGCCATTGTAGTTATTGGTTTCGAGTACCACACTTTCGAAAATTTTGATGGTTTCTCAACGATTCCTTAACTTCAAACTCCCATATCTCGCGAACGGATTGACGAACTCGAGAAATTCCTGTTGCATCTGAAAGTAGAAACTCGCCCGATTACTATGGTGTGTGTAATTTTCCCCTAGGCCATTCCAGTTTTTCGTTTCTAGCATCAGAATTGCAAAAATTTTGATGGTTTCTCAACCACTCCTTAACTTCAGACTCCCATATCTCGCGAACGGATTGACGAACTCGAGAACTTCCGGTTGCATCTGGAAGTGGAAACTCGCCCGCTTACAACGGTATGTGTATTTTTCCCCTAGGCCATTGTAGTTATTGGTTTCGAGTATCAGACTTGCGAAAATTTTGATGGTTTCTCAACCACTCCTTAACTCCAAACTCCCATATCTCGCGAACGGAATGACGAACTCGAGAAATACCTGTTGCATCTGAAAGTAGAAACTCGCCCGATTACAAAGGTGTGTGTACTTTTCCCCTAGGCCATTCCAGTTATAGGTTTCGAGTATCAGACCAGCGAAAATTTTGATGGTTTCTCAAACATTCCGTAACTTCAAACTCCCATATCTCGCGAACGGAATGACGAACTCGAGAAATTCCTGTTGCATCTGAAAGTAGAAACTTGCCCGATTACAATGGTGTGTGTACTTTTCCCCTAGGCCATTTCAGTTATTGGTTTCGAGTATCAGACCAGCGAATATTTTGATGGTTTCTCAACCATTCCTTAACTTCAAACTGCCTTATCTCGCGAACGGATTGACGAACTCGAGAAATTCCTGTTGCATCTGAAAGTAGAAACTTGCCCGATTGCAACGGAATGTGTATTTTTCCCCTAGGCCACTGTAGCTATTGGTTTCGAGTATCAGACTTGCGAAAATTTTTATGGTTTCTCAACCATTCCTTAACTCCAAACACCCATATCTCGCGAACGGAATGACGATCTCGAGAATTTCCTATTGCATCTGAAAGCAGAAACTCGCCCGATTACAACGGTATGTGTATTTTTGCCCTAGGCCATAGTAGTCATTGGTCTCGAATATCAGACTTGCGAATATTTTGATGGTTTCTCAACCATTCCTTAACTTCAAACTGTCTTATCTCGCGAACGGATTGACGAACTCGAGAAATTCCTGTTGCATCTGAAAGTAGAAACCCGCCCGATTACAACGGTATGTGTATTTTTCCCCTTGGCCGTTGTAGTTATTGGTTTCGAGTATCAGAATTGCGAAAATTTTTATGGTTTCTCAACCATTCCCTAACTCCAAACACCACTCTCTCTCGAACGGATTGACGAACTCGAGAATTTCCTATTGCATCTGAGAGCAGAAACTCTCCCGATTACAACGGTATGTGTATTTTTGCCCTAGGCCATTGTAGTTATTGGTTTCGAGTACCACACTTTCGAAAATTTTGATGGTTTCTCAACGATTCCTTAACTTCAAACTCCCATATCTCGCGAACGGATTGACGAACTCGAGAAATTCCTGTTGCATCTGAAAGTAGAAACTCGCCCGATTACTATGGTGTGTGTAATTTTCCCCTAGGCCATTCCAGTTTTTCGTTTCTAGCATCAGAATTGCAAAAATTTTGATGGTTTCTCAACCACTCCTTAACTTCAGACTCCCATATCTCTCGAACGGATTGACGAACTCGAGAACTTCCGGTTGCATCTGGAAGTGGAAACTCGCCCGCTTACAACGGTATGTGTATTTTTCCCCTAGGCCATTGTAGTTATTGGTTTCGAGTATCAGACTTGCGAAAATTTTGATGGTTTCTCAACCACTCCTTAACTCCAAACTCCCATATCTCGCGAACGGAATGACGAACTCGAGAAATACCTGTTGCATCTGAAAGTAGAAACTCGCCCGATTACAAAGGTGTGTGTACTTTTCCCCTAGGCCATTCCAGTTATAGGTTTCGAGTATCAGACCAGCGAAAATTTTGATGGTTTCTCAAACATTCCGTAACTTCAAACTCCCATATCTCGCGAACGGAATGACGAACTCGAGAAATTCCTGTTGCATCTGAAAGTAGAAACTTGCCCGATTACAATGGTGTGTGTACTTTTCCCCTAGGCCATTTCAGTTATTGGTTTCGAGTATCAGACCAGCGAATATTTTGATGGTTTCTCAACCATTCCTTAATTTCAAACTCCCATATCTCGCGAACGGATTGACGAACTCGAGAAATTCCTGTTGCATCTGAAAGTAGAAACTCGCCCGATTACTATGGTGTGTGTACTTTTCCCCTAGGCCATTCTAGTTTTTCGTTTCTAGCATCAGAATTGCGAAAATTTTGATGGTTTCTCAACCACTCCTTAACTTCAAACTCCCATATCTCGCGAACGGATTGACGAACTCGAGAAATTCCTGTTGCATCTGAAAGTAGAAATAAGCCCGATTACAAAGGTATGTGTATTTTTCCCCTAGGCAATTGTGGTTATTGGTTTCGCGTATCAGACTTTCAAAAATTTTGATGGTTTCTCAAGCATTCCTTAACTTCAAACTCCCATACCTCGCGAACGGATTGGCGAACTCGAGAAATTCCTGTTGCATCTGAAAGTGGAAACTCGCCCGATTACAATGGTGTGTGTACTTTTCCCCTAGGCCCTTGTAGTTATTGGTTTCGTGTACCAGACTTGCGAAAATTTTGATGGTTTCTCAACCACTCCTTAACTCCAAACTCCCATATCTCGCGAACGGAATGACGAACTCGAGAAATTCCTGTTGCATCTGAAAGTAGAAACTCGCCCGATTGCAAAGGTGTGTGTACTTTCCCCCTAGGCCATTCCAGTTATAGGTTTCGAGTATCAGACCAGCGTAAATTTTGATGGTTTCTCAAACATTCCGTAAATTCAAACTCCCATATCTCGCGAACGGAATGACGAACTCGAGAAATACCTGTTGCATCTGAAAGTAGAAACTCGCCCGATTACAATGGTGTGTGTACTTTTCCCCTAGGCCATTCCAGTTATTGGTTTCGAGTATCAGACCAGCGAATATTTTGATGGTTTCTCAACCATTCCTTAACTTCAAACTGCCTTATCTCGCGAACGGATTGACGAACTCGAGAAATTCCTGTTGCATCTGAAAGTGGAAACTCGCCCGATTACAATGGTGTGTGTACTTTTCCCCTAGGCCCTTGTAGTTATTGGTTTCGTGTACCAGACTTGCGAAAATTTTGATGGTTTCTCAACCACTCCTTAACTCCAAACACCCATATCTCGCGAACGGAATGACGATCTCGAGAATTTCGTATTGCATCTGAAAGCAGAAACTCGCCCGATTACAACGGTATGTGTATTTTTGCCCTAGGCCATAGTAGTCATTGGTCTCGAATATCAGACTTGCGAATATTTTGATGGTTTCTCAACCATTCCTTAACTTCAAACTGTCTTATCTCGGGAACGGATCGACGAACTCGAGAACTTCCGGTTGCATCTGAAAGTGGAAACTCGCCCGCTTACAACGGTATGTGTATTTTTCCCCTAGGCCTTTGTAGTTATTGGTTTCGAGTATCAGACTTGCGAAAATTTTGATGGTTTCTCAACCATTCCTTAACTTCAAACTCCCATATCTCGCGAACGGATTGACGAACTCGAGAAGTTCCTTTTGCATCTGAAAGTAGAAACACGCCCGATTACAATGGTATATGTATTTTTCCCCTAGGCCCTAGTAGTTATTGGTTTCGAGAACCACACTTTCGAAAATTTTGATGGTTTCTCAACCACTCCTTAATTTCAAACTCCCATATCTCGCGAACGGATTGACGAACTCGAGAAATTCCTGTTGCACCTGAAAGTAGAAACTCGCCCGATTACAAAGCTATGTGTATTTTTACCCTAGGCCTCTCTAGTTATTGGTTTCGAGTATCAGACTTGCGAAAATTTTGATGGTTTCTCAACGATTCCTTAAATTCAAACTCCCATACATCGCGAACGGATTGGCGAACTCGAGAAATTCCTGTTGCATCTGAAAGTGGAAACTAGCCCGATTACAACGGTATGTGTATTTTTGCCCTAGGCCATAGTAGTCATTGGTCTCGAATATTAGACTTGCGAAAATTTTGATGGTTTCTCAACCACTCCTTAACTTCAAACTCCCATATCTCGCGAACGGATTGACGAACTCGAGAAATTCCTGTTGCATCTGAAAGTAGAAACACGCCCGATTACAAAGGTATGTGTATTTTTCCCCTAGGCCTTTGTAGTTATTGGTTTCGCGTATCAGACTTACGAAAATTTTGATGGTTTCTCAAGCATTCCTTAACTTCAAACTCCCATACCTCGCGAACGGATTGGCGAACTCGAGAATTTCCTGTTGCATCTGAAAGTAGAAACTCGCCCGATTACAAAGGTGTGTGTACTTTTCCCCTAGGCCATTCCATTTATTGGTTTTTAGTATCAGACCAGCGAAAATTTTGATGGTTCCTCAACCATTCCTTAACTTCAGACTCCCATATCTCGCGAACGGAATGACGAACTCGAGAACTGCCGGTTGCATCTGGAAGAAGAAACTCGCAGGATTACAACGGTATGTGTATACTTCCCCTAGGCCATTGTAGTTATTGGTTTCGAGTATCAGACTTGCGAAAATTTTTATGGTTTCTCAACCATTCCTTAACTTCAAACTCCCATATCTCGCGAACGGAATGACGAACTCGAGAAATTCCTGTTGCATCTGAAAGTAGAAACTCGCCCGATTACAAAGGTGTGTACTTTTCCCCTAGGCCATTCCAGTTATAGGTTTCGAGTATCAGACCAGCGAAAATTTTGATGGTTCCTCAACCATTCCTTAACTTCAGACTCCCATATCTCGCGAACGGAATGACGAACTCGAGAAATTCCTGTTGCATCTGAAAGTAGAAACTCGCCCGATTACAAAGCTATGTGTACTTTTCCCCTAGGCCTCTGTAGTTACTGGTTTCGAGTATCAGACTTACGAAAATTTTGATGGTTTCTCAACCATTCCTTAACTTCAAACTCCCATATCTCTCGAACGGATTGACGAACTCGAGAATTTCCTCTTGCATCTGAAAGCAGAAACTCGCCCGATTACAACGGTATGTGTATTTTTCTCCTAGGCCATTCCAGTTATTGGTTTCGAGTTTCAGACCAGCGAATATTTTGTTGGTTTCTCAATCATTCCTTAACTTCAAACTGTCTTATCTGGCGAACCGATTGACGAAGTCGAGAAATTCCTGTTGCATCTGAAAGTAGAAACTCGCCCGATTGCAACGGTATGTGTATTTTTCCCCTAGGCCATTGTAGTTATTGGTTTCGCGTATCAGACTTGCGAAAATTTTGATAGTTTCTCAAGCATTCCTTAATTTCAAACTCCCTTACCTCGCGAACGGATTGGCGAACTCGAGAAATTCCTGTTGCATCTGAAAGTTGAAACTCGCCCGATTACAATGGTGTGTGTACTTTTCCCCTAGGCCATTCCAGTTATTGGTTTCGAGTATCAGACCAGCGAATATTTTGATGGTTTCTCAACCATTCCTAAACTTCAAACTCCCATATCTCGCGAACGGATTGACGAACTCGAGAACTGCCGGTTGCATCTGGAAGAAGAAACTCGCAGGATTACAACGGTATGTGTATACTTCCCCTAGGCCATTGTAGTTATTGGTTTCGAGTATCAGACTTGCGAAAATTTTGATGGTTTCTCAACGATTCCTTAACTTCAAACTCCCATACCTCGCGAACGGATTGACGAACTCGAGAAATTCCTGTTGCATCTGAAGGTAGAAACTCGCCCGATTGCAACGGTATGTGTATTTTTCCCCTAGGCCATTGTAGTTATTGGTTTCGGGTATCAGACTTACGAAAATTTTGATGGTGTCTCAACCATTCCTTAACTTCAAAATCCCATATCTCCCGAACGGATTGACGAACTCGAGAATTTCCTATTGCATCTGAAAGCAGAAACTCGCCCGATTACAACGGTATGTGTATTTTTGCCCTAGGCCATAGTAGTCATTGGTCTCGAATATCAGACTTGCGAAAATTTTGATGGTTTCTCAACCATTCCTTAACTTCAAACTCCCATATCTCGCGAACGGATTGACGAACTCGAGAACTTCCTGTTGCATCTGAAAGTAGAATCTCGCCCGATTACAAAGCTATGTGTACTTTTCCCCTAGGCCTCTGTAGTTATTGGTTTCGAGTATCAGACTTGCGAAAATTTTGATGGTTTCTCAACCATTCCTTAACTTCAAACTCCCATACCTCGCGAACGGATTGGCGAACTCGAGAAATTCCTGTTGCATCTGAAAGTGGAAACACGCCCGATTACAATGGTGTGTGTACTTTTCCCCTAGGCCATTCCAGTTATTGGTTTCGAGTATCAGACTTGCGAAAATTTTGATGGTTTCTCAACCACTCCTTAACTTCGAACTCCCATATCTCGCGAACGGATTGACGAACTCGAGAAATTCCTGTTGCATCTGAAAGTAGAAACTCGCCCGATTACAATAGTGTGTGTACTTTTCCCCTAGGCCATTCCAGTTATTGGTTTCGAGTATCAGACTTACGATAATTTTGATGGTTTCTCAACCACTCCTTAACTTCAGACTCCCATATCTCGCGAACGGATTGACGAACTCGAGAACTTCCGGTTGCATCTGGAAGAGGAAACTCGCCCGCTTACAACGGTATGTGTATTTTTCCCCTAGGCCATTGTAGTTATTGGTTTCGAGTATGAGACTTGCGAAAATTTTGATGGTTTCTCAACCACTCCTTAACTTCAAACTCCCATATCTCTCGAACGGATTGACGAACTCGAGAATTTCCTATTGCATCTGAAAGCAGAAACACGCCCGATTACAATGGTATGTGTATTTTTCCCCTAGGCCCTAGCAGTTATTGGTTTCGCGTACCATACTTTCGAAAATTTTGATTGTTACTGAACCATTCCTTAACTTCAAACTCCCATATCTCGCGAACGGATTGACGAACTCGAGAAATTCCTGTTGCATCTGAAAGTAGAAACTCGCCCGATTAATATGGTGTGTGTACTTTTCCCCTAGGCCATCCCAGTTTTTCATTTCTAGCATCAGAATTGCGAAAATTTTGATGGTTTCTCAACCACTCCTTAACTTCCAACTCCCATATCTCGCGAACGATTGACGAACTCGAGAAATTCCTGTTGCATCTGAAAGTAGAAACACGCCCGATTACAAAGGTATGTGTATTTTTGCCGAGGCCATAGTAGTCATTGGTCTCGAATATCAGACTTGCGAAAATTTTGATGGTTTCTCAACCATTCCTTAACTTCAAACTCGCATATCTCGCGAACGGATTGACGAACTCGAGAACTTCCGGTTGCATCTGGAAGTAGAAACTCGCCCGATTACAACGGTATGTGTATTTTTCCCCTAGGCCATTGTAGTTATTGGTTTCGAGTATCAGACTTGCGAAAATTTTGATGCTTTCTCAACCGCTCCTTAACTTCAAACTCCCATATCTCGCGAACGGATTGACGAACTCGAGAAATTCCTGTTGCATCTGAAAGTAGGAACACGCCCGATTACAAAGGTATGTGTATTTTTCCCCTAGGCCATTGTAGTTATTGGTTTCGAGTATCAGACCAGCGAAAATTTTGATGGTTTCTCAAACATTCCGTAACTTCAAACTCCCATATCTCGCGAACGGAATGACGAACTCCAGAAATTCCTGTTGCATCTGAAAGTAGAAACTCGCCCGATTACAATGGTGTGTGTACTTTTCCCCTAGGCCATTCCAGTTATAGGTTTCGAGTATCAGACCAGCGAAAAATTTAATTGTTTCTCAAACATTCCGTAACTTCAAACTTCCATATCTCGCGAACGGAATGACGAACTCGGAAATTCCTGTTGGATCTGAAAGTAGAATCTCGCCCGATTACAATGGTGTGTGTACTTTTCCCCTAGGCCATTCCAGTTATTGGTTTCGAGTATCAGACCAGCGAATATTTTGATGGTTTCTCAACCATTCCTTAACTTCAAACTGTCTTATCTCGCGAACGGATTGACGAACTCGAGAAATTCCTGTTGCATCTGAAAGTAGAAACTCACCCGATTACAATGGTGTGTGTACTTTTGCGCTAGGCCATTCCAGTTATTGGTTTCTAGCATCAGAATTGCGAAAATTTTGATGGTTTCTCAACCACTCCTTAACTTCGAACTCCCATATCTCGCGAACGGATTGACGAACTCGAGAAATTCCTGTTGCATCTGAAAGTAGAAACTCGCCCGATTACAATAGTGTGTGTACTTTTCCCCTAGGCCATTCCAGTTATTGGTTTCGAGTATCAGACTTACGATAATTTTGATGGTTTCTCAACCACTCCTTAACTTCAGACTCCCATATCTCGCGAACGGATTGACGAACTCGAGAACTTCCGGTTGCATCTGGAAGAGGAAACTCGCCCGCTTACAACGGTATGTGTATTTTTCCCCTAGGCCATTCCAGTTATAGGTTTCGAGTATCAGACCAGCGAAAATTTTGATGGTTTCTCAAACATTCCGTAACTTCAAACTCCCATATCTCGCGAACGGAATGACGAACTCCAGAAATTCCTGTTGCATCTGAAAGTAGAAACTCGCCCGATTACAATGGTGTGTGTACTTTTCCCCTAGGCCATTCCAGTTATTGGTTTCGAGTATCAGACCAGCGAATATTTTGATGGTTTCTCAACCATTCCTTAACTTCAAACTGTCTTATCTCGCGAACGGATTGACGAACTCGAGAAATTCCTGTTGCATCTGAAATTAGAAACTCGCGCGATTGCAACGGTATGTGTGTTTTTCCCCTAGGCCATTGTAGTTATTGGTTTCGAGTATCAGACTTACGAAAATTTTGATGGTTCCTCAACCATTCCTTAACTTCAAACTCCCATATCTCGCGAACGGATTGACGAACTCGAGAAGTTCCTGTTGCATGTGAAAGTAGAAACACGCCCGATTACTATGGTATGTGTATTTTTCACCTAGGCCCTAGCAGTTATTGGTTTCGAGTACCACACTTTCGAAAAGTTTGATTGTTTCTCAACCATTCCTTAACTTCAAACTCCCATATCTCGCGAACGGATTGACGAACTCGAGAAATTCCTGTTGCATCTGAAAGTAGAAACTCGCCCGATTACTATGGTGTGTGTACTTTTCCCCTAGGCCATCCCAGTTTTTCGTTTCTGCCATCAGAATTGCGAAAATTTTGATGGTTTCTCAACCACTCCTTAACTTCCAACTCCCATATCTCGCGAACGGATTGACGAACTCGAGAAATTCCTGTTGCATCTGAAAGTAGAAACACGCCCGATTACAAAGGTATGTGTATTTTTGCCTAGGCCATAGTAGTCATTGGTCTCGAATATCAGACTTGCGAAAATTTTGATGGTTTCTCAACCATTCCTTAACTTCAAACTCCCATATCTCGCGAACGGATTGACGAACTCGAGAACTTCCGGTTGCATCTGGAAGTAGAAACTCGCCCGATTACAACGGTATGTGTATTTTTCCCCTAGGCCTCTCTAGTTATTGGTTTCGAGTATCAGACTTGCGAAAATTTTGATGGTTTCTCAACGATTCCTTAACTTCAAACTCCCATACCTCGCGAACGGATTGACGAACTCGAGAAATTCCTGTTGCATCTGAAAGTAGGAACACGCCCGATTACAAAGGTATGTGTATTTTTCCCCTAGGCCATTGTAGTTATTGGTTTCGAGTATCAGACTTACGAAAATTTTGATGGTTTCTCAACCTTTCCTTAACTTCAAACTCCCATACCTCGCGAACGGATTGACGAACTCGAGAAATTCCTGTTGCATCTGAAAGTAGGAACACGCCCGATTACAATGGTATGTGTATTTTTGCCCTAGGCCTTTGTTGTTATTTGTTTCGAGTATCAGACGTGCGAAAATTTTGTTGGTTTCTCAACCATTCCTTATCTTCAAACTCCCATATCTCGCGAACGGAATGACGATCTCGAGAAATTCCTGTTGCATCTGAAAGCAGAAACTCGCCCGATTACAATGGTGTGTGTACTTTTCCCCTAGGCCATTGTAGTTATTGGTTTCGCGTATCAGACTTGCGAAAATTTTGATGGTTTCTCAAGCATTCCTTAACTTCAAACTTCCATACCTCGCGAACGGATTGGCGAACTCGAGAAATTCCTCTTCCATCTGGAAGTGAAAACTCGCCCGATTACAATGGTGTGTGTATTTTTCCCCTAGGCCATTCCAGTTGTTGGTTTCGAGTATCAGACTTGCGAAAATTTTGATGGTTTCTAAACCACTCCTTAACTTCAAACTCCCATATCTCGCGAACGGATTGACGAACTCGAGAAATTCCTGTTGCATCTGAAAGTAGGAACACGCCCGATTCCAAAGGTATGTGTACTTTTCCCCTAGGCCATCCCAGTTTTTCGTTTCTGCCATCAGAATTGCGAAAATTTTGATGGTTTCTCAACCACTCCTTAACTTCCAACTCCCATATCTCGCGAACGGATTGACGAACTCGAGAAATTCCTGTTGCATCTGAAAGTAGAAACACGCCCGATTACAAAGGTATGTGTATTTTTGCCTAGGCCATAGTAGTCATTGGTCTCGAATATCAGACTTGCGAAAATTTTGATGGTTTCTCAACCACTCCTTAACTTCGAACTTCCATATCTCGCGAACGGATTGACGAACTCGAGAAATTCCTGTTGCATCTGAAAGTAGAAACTCGCCCGATTACAATAGTGTGTGTACTTTTCCCCTAGGCCATTCCAGTTATTGGTTTCGAGTATCAGACTTACGATAATTTTGATGGTTTCTCAACCACTCCTTAACTTCAGACTCCCATATCTCGCGAACGGATTGACGAACTCGAGAACCTCCGGTTGCATCTGGAAGAGGAAACTCGCCCGCTTACAACGGTATGTGTATTTTTCCCCTAGGCCATTCCAGTTATAGGTTTCGAGTATCAGACCAGCGAAAATTTTGATGGTTTCTCAAACATTCCGTAACTTCAAACTCCCATATCTCGCGAACGGAATGACGAACTCCAGAAATTCCTGTTGCATCTGAAAGTAGAAACTCGCCCGATTACAATGGTGTGTGTACTTTTCCCCTAGGCCATTCCAGTTATTGGTTTCGAGTATCAGACCAGCGAATATTTTGATGGTTTCTCAACCATTCCTTAACTTCAAACTGTCTTATCTCGCGAACGGATTGACGAACTCGAGAAATTCCTGTTGGATCTGAAAGTAGAATCTCGCCCGATTACAATGGTGTGTGTACTTTTCCCCTAGGCCATTCCAGTTATTGGTTTCGAGTATCAGACCAGCGAATATTTTGATGGTTTCTCAACCATTCCTTAACTGCAAACTGTCTTATCTCGCGAACGGATTGACGAACTCGAGAAATTCCTGTTGCATCTGAAAGTAGAAACTCACCCGATTACAATGGTGTGTGTACTTTTGCGCTAGGCCATTCCAGTTATTGGTTTCTAGCATCAGAATTGCGAAAATTTTGATGGTTTCTCAACCACTCCTTAACTTCGAACTCCCATATCTCGCGAACGGATTGACGAACTCGAGAAATTCCTGTTGCATCTGAAAGTAGAAACTCGCCCGATTACAATAGTGTGTGTACTTTTCCCCTAGGCCATTCCAGTTATTGGTTTCGAGTATCAGACTTACGATAATTTTGATGGTTTCTCAACCACTCCTTAACTTCAGACTCCCATATCTCGCGAACGGATTGACGAACTCGAGAACTTCCGGTTGCATCTGGAAGAGGAAACTCGCCCGCTTACAACGGTATGTGTATTTTTCCCCTAGGCCATTCCAGTTATAGGTTTCGAGTATCAGACCAGCGAAAATTTTGATGGTTTCTCAAACATTCCGTAACTTCAAACTCCCATATCTCGCGAACGGAATGACGAACTCCAGAAATTCCTGTTGCATCTGAAAGTAGAAACTCGCCCGATTACAATGGTGTGTGTACTTTTCCCCTAGGCCATTCCAGTTATTGGTTTCGAGTATCAGACCAGCGAATATTTTGATGGTTTCTCAACCATTCCTTAACTTCAAACTGTCTTATCTCGCGAACGGATTGACGAACTCGAGAAATTCCTGTTGCATCTGAAATTAGAAACTCGCGCGATTGCAACGGTATGTGTGTTTTTCCCCTAGGCCATTGTAGTTATTGGTTTCGAGTATCAGACTTACGAAAATTTTGATGGTTCCTCAACCATTCCTTAACTTCAAACTCCCATATCTCGCGAACGGATTGACGAACTCGAGAAGTTCCTGTTGCATGTGAAAGTAGAAACACGCCCGATTACTATGGTATGTGTATTTTTCACCTAGGCCCTAGCAGTTATTGGTTTCGAGTACCACACTTTCGAAAATTTTGATTGTTTCTCAACCATTCCATAACTTCAAACTCCCATATCTCGCGAACGGATTGACGAACTCGAGAAATTCCTGTTGCATCTGAAAGTAGAAACTCGCCCGATTACTATGGTGTGTGTACTTTTCCCCTAGGCCATCCCAGTTTTTCGTTTCTGCCATCAGAATTGCGAAAATTTTGATGGTTTCTCAACCACTCCTTAACTTCCAACTCCCATATCTCGCGAACGGATTGACGAACTCGAGAAATTCCTGTTGCATCTGAAAGTAGAAACACGCCCGATTACAAAGGTATGTGTATTTTTGCCTAGGCCATAGTAGTCATTGGTCTCGAATATCAGACTTGCGAAAATTTTGATGGTTTCTCAACCATTCCTTAACTTCAATCTCCCATATCTCGCGAACGGATTGACGAACTCGAGAACTTCCGGTTGCATCTGGAAGTAGAAACTCGCCCGATTACAACGGTATGTGTATTTTTCCCCTAGGCCTCTCTAGTTATTGGTTTCGAGTATCAGACTTGCGAAAATTTTGATGGTTTCTCAACGATTCCTTAACTTCAAACTCCCATACCTCGCGAACGGATTGACGAACTCGAGAAATTCCTGTTGCATCTGAAAGTAGGAACACGCCCGATTACAAAGGTATGTGTATTTTTCCCCTAGGCCATTGTAGTTATTGGTTTCGAGTATCAGACTTACGAAAATTTTGATGGTTTCTCAACCTTTCCTTAACTTCAAACTCCCATACCTCGCGAACGGATTGACGAACTCGAGAAATTCCTGTTGCATCTGAAAGTAGGAACACGCCCGATTACAATGGTATGTGTATTTTTGCCCTAGGCCTTTGTTGTTATTTGTTTCGAGTATCAGACATGCGAAAATTTTGTTGGTTTCTCAACCATTCCTTATCTTCAAACTCCCATATCTCGCGAACGGAATGACGATCTCGAGAAATTCCTGTTGCATCTGAAAGCAGAAACTCGCCCGATTACAATGGTGTGTGTACTTTTCCCCTAGGCCATTGTAGTTATTGGTTTCGCGTATCAGACTTGCGAAAATTTTGATGGTTTCTCAAGCATTCCTTAACTTCAAACTTCCATACCTCGCGAACGGATTGGCGAACTCGAGAAATTCCTCTTCCATCTGGAAGTGAAAACTCGCCCGATTACAATGGTGTGTGTATTTTTCCCCTAGGCCATTCCAGTTGTTGGTTTCGAGTATCAGACTTGCGAAAATTTTGATGGTTTCTAAACCACTCCTTAACTTCAAACTCCCATATCTCGCGAACGGATTGACGAACTCGAGAAATTCCTGTTGCATCTGAAAGTAGGAACACGCCCGATTCCAAAGGTATGTGTACTTTTCCCCTAGGCCATCCCAGTTTTTCGTTTCTGCCATCAGAATTGCGAAAATTTTGATGGTTTCTCAACCACTCCTTAACTTCCAACTCCCATATCTCGCGAACGGATTGACGAACTCGAGAAATTCCTGTTGCATCTGAAAGTAGAAACACGCCCGATTACAAAGGTATGTGTATTTTTGCCTAGGCCATAGTAGTCATTGGTCTCGAATATCAGACTTGCGAAAATTTTGATGGTTTCTCAACCATTCCTTAACTTCAAACTCCCATATCTCGCGAACGGATTGACGAACTCGAGAACTTCCGGTTGCATCTGGAAGTAGAAACTCGCCCGATTACAACGGTATGTGTATTTTTCCCCTAGGCCTCTCTAGTTATTGGTTTCGAGTATCAGACTTGCGAAAATTTTGATGGTTTCTCAACGATTCCTTAACTTCAAACTCCCATACCTCGCGAACGGATTGACGAACTCGAGAAATTCCTGTTGCATCTGAAAGTAGGAACACGCCCGATTACAAAGGTATGTGTATTTTTCCCCTAGGCCATTGTAGTTATTGGTTTCGAGTATCAGACTTACGAAAATTTTGATGGTTTCTCAACCTTTCCTTAACTTCAAACTCCCATATCTCCCGAACGGACTGATGAACTCGAGAAATTCCTGTTGCGTCTGAAAGTAGAAACTCGCCCGATTACAAAGCTATGTGTATTTTTCCCCTAGGCCTCTCTAGTTATTGGTTTCGAGTATCAGGCTTGCGAAAATTTTGACGGTTTCTCAACGATTCCTTAACTTCAAACTCCCATACCTCGCGAACGGATTGACGAACTCGAGAAATTCCTGTTGCATCTGAAACAGAAACTCGTCCGATTACAATGGTATGTGTATTTTTGCCCTAGGCCTTTGTTGTTATTTGTTTCGAGTATCAGACATGCGAAAATTTTGTTGGTTTCTCAACCATTCCTTATCTTCAAACTCCCATATCTCGCGAACGGAATGACGATCTCGAGAAATTCCTGTTGCATCTGAAAGCAGAAACTCGCCCGATTACAATGGTGTGTGTACTTTTCCCCTAGGCCATTGTAGTTATTGGTTTCGCGTATCAGACTTGCGAAAATTTTGATGGTTTCTCAACGATTCCTTAACTTCAATCTCCCATACCTCGCGAACGGATTGACGAACTCGAGAAATTCCTGTTGCATCTGAAGGTAGAAACTCGCCCGATTGCAACGGTATGTGAATTTTTCCCCTAGGTCATTGTAGTTATTGGTTTCGGGTAAAAGACTTACGAAAATTTTGATGGTTTCTCAACCATTCCTTAACTTCAAAATCCCATATCTCTCGAACGGATTGACGAACTCGAGAATATCCTATTGCATCTGAAAGCAGAAAATCGCCCGATTACAACGGTATGTGTATTTTTGCCCTAGGCCATAGTAGTCATTGGTCTCGAATATTAGACTTGCGAAAATTTTGATGGTTTCTCAACCACTCCTTAATTTCAAACTCCCATATCTCGCGAACGGATTGACGAACTCGAGAACTTCCGGTTGCATCTGGAATTGGAAACTCGCCCGATTACAACGGTATGTGTATTTTTCCCCTGGGCCATTGTAGTTATTGGTTTCGAGTATCTGACTTACGATAATTTTGATGGTTTCTCAACCACTCCTTAACTTCAGACTCCCATATCTCGCGAACGGATTGAGGAACTCGAGAACTTCCGGTTGCATCTGGAAGTGGAAACTCACCCGCTTACAACGGTATGTGTATTTTTCCCCTAGGCCATTGTAGTTATTGGTTTCGAGTATCAGACTTGCGAAAATTTTGATGGTTTCTCAACCACTCCTTAACTTCAGACTCCCATATCTCGCGAACGGATTGACGAACTCGAGAATTTCCTATTGCATCTGAAAGCAGAAACTCGCCCGATTACAAAGGTGTGTGTACTTTTCCCCTAGGCCATTCCAGTTATAGGTTTCGAGTATCAGACCAGGGAAAATTTTGATGGCTTCTCAAACATTCCGTAACTTCAAACTCCCATATCTCGCGAACGGAATGACGAACTCGAGAAATTCCTGTTGCATCTGAAAGTAGAACCTCGCCCGATTGCAACGGTATGGGTATTTTTCCCCTAGGCCATTGAAGTTATTGGTTTCGAGTATCAGACTTACGAAAATTTTGATGGTTTCTCAACCATTCCTTAACTTCAAACTCCCATATGTCTCGAACGGATTGACGAACTCGAGAATTTCCTATTGCATCTGAAAGCAGAAACTCGCCCGATTACAACGGTATGTGTATTTTTCCCCTAGGCCATTCCAGTTATAGGTTTCGAGTATCAGACCAGCGAAAATTTTGATGGTTTCTCAAACATTCCGTATCAAACTCCCATATCTCGCGAACGGAATGACGAACTCGAGAAATTCCTGTTGCATCTGAAAGTAGAAACTCGCCCTATTGCAATGGTGTGTGTACTTTTCCCCTAGGCCATTCCAGTTATAGGTTTCGAGTATCAGACCAGCGAAAATTTTAATGGTTTCTCAAACATTCCGTAACTTCAAACTCCCATATCTCGCGAACGGAATGACGAACTCGAGAAATTCCTGTTGGATCTGAAAGTAGAAACTCGCCCGATTACAATGGTGTGTGTACCTTTCCCCTAGGCCATTCCAGTTATTGGTTTCGAGTATCAGACCAGCGAATATTTTGATGGTTTCTCAACCATTCCTTAACTTCAAACTGTCTTATCTCGCGAACGGATTGACGAACTCGAGAAATTCCTGTTGCATCTGAAAGTGGAAACTCGCCCGATTACAATGGTGTGTGTACTTTTCCCCTAGGCCATTCCAGTTATTGGTTTCGAGTATCAGACTTGCGAAAATTATGATGGTTTCTCAACCATTCCTTAGCTTCAACGGTATGTGTATTTTTCCCCTAGGCCATTCCAGTTATAGGTTTCGAGTATCAGACCAGCGAATATTTTGATGGTTTCTCAAACATTCCTTAGCTTCAAACTCCCATATCTCGCGAACGGAATGACGAACTCGAGAAATTCCTGTTGCATCTGAAAGTAGAAACTCGCCCGATTACATAGGTGTGTGTATTTTTCCCCTAGGCCATTGTAGTTATTGGTTTCGCGTATCAGACTTGCTATTATGTTGATGGTTTCTCAAGCATTCCTTAACTTCAAACCCCCATATCTCGCGAACGGATTGACGAACTCGAGAAATTCCTGTTGCATCTGAAACAGAAACTCGTCCGATTACAATGGTATGTGTATTTTTGCCCTAGGCCTTTGTAGTTATTTGTTTCGAGTATCAGACATGCGAAAATTTTATTGGTTTCTCAACCATTCCTTATCTTCAAACTCCCATATCTCGCGAACGGAATGACCATCTCGAGAAATTCCTGTTGCATCTGAAAGTAGAAACTCGCCCGATTACAAAGCTATGTGTATTTTTCCCCTAGGCCTCTCTAGTTATTGGTTTCGAGTATCAGACTTGCGAAAATTTTGATGGTTCTCAATGATTCCTCAACTTCAATCTCCCATACCTCGCGAAAGGATTGACGAACTCGAGAAATTCCTGTTGCATCTGAAGGTAGAAACTCGCCCGATTGCAACGGTATGTGTATTTTTCCCCTAGGCCATTGTAGTTATTGGTTTCGGGTATCAGACTTACGAAAATTTTGATGGTTTCTCAACCATTCCTTAACTTCAAAATCCCATATCTCTCGAACGGATTGACGAACTCGAGAATTTCCTATTGCATCTGAAAGCAGAAACTCGCCCGATTACAACGGTATGTGTATTTTTGCCCTAGGCCTCTCTAGTTATTGGTCTCGAATATCAGACTTGCGAAAAATTTGATGGTTTCTCAACCATTCCTTAACTTCAAACTCCCATATCTCGCGAACGGATTGACGAACTCGAGAACTTCCTGTTGCATCTGAACGTAGAAACTCGCCCGATTACAAAGCTATGTGTACTTTTCCCCTAGGCCTCTGTAGTTATTGGTTTCGAGTATCAGACTTGCGAAAATTTTGATGGTTTCTCAACGATTCCTTAACTTCAAACTCCCATATCTCTCGAACGGATTGACGAACTCGAGAATTTCCTATTGCATCCGAAAGCAGAAACTCGCCCGATCACAATGGTATGTGTATTTTTGCCCTACGGCATACTAGTCATTGGTCTCGAATATTAGACTTGCGAAAATTTTGATGGTTTCTCAACCACTCCTTAATTTCAAACTCCCATATCTCGCGAACGGATTGACGAACTCGAGAACTTCCGGTTGCATCTGGAATTGGAAACTCGCCCGATTACAATAGTGTGTGTACTTTTCCCGTAGGCCATTCCAGTTATTGGTTTCGAGTATCAGACCAGCGAATATTTTGTTGGTTTCTCAATCATTCCTTAACTTCAAACTGTCTTATCTCGCGAACCGATTGACGAAGTCGAGAAATTCCTGTTGCATCTGAAAGTAGAAACTCGCCCGATTGCAACGGTATGTGTATTTTTCCCCTAGGCCATTGTGGTTATTGGTTTCGAGTATCAGAATTACGAAAATTTTGATGGTTTCTCAACCTTTCCTTAACTTCAAACTCCCATATCTCCCGAACGGACTGATGAACTCGAGAAATTCCTGTTGCGTCTGAAAGTAGAAACTCGCCCGATTACAAAGCTATGTGTATTTTTCCCCTAGGCCTCTCTAGTTATTGGTTTCGAGTATCAGACTTGCGAAAATTTTGACGGTTTCTCAACGATTCCTTAACTTCAAACTCCCATACCTCGCGAACGGATTGACGAACTCGAGAAATTCCTGTTGCATCTGAAACAGAAACTCGTCCGATTACAATGGTATGTGTATTTTTGCCCTAGGCCTTTGTTGTTATTTGTTTCGAGTATCAGACATGCGAAAATTTTGTTGGTTTCTCAACCATTCCTTATCTTCAAACTCCCATATCTCGCGAACGGAATGACGATCTCGAGAAATTCCTGTTGCATCTGAAAGCAGAAACTCGCCCGATTACAATGGTGTGTGTATTTTTGCCCTAGGCCATAGTAGTCATTGGTCTCGAATATTAGACTTGCGAAAATTTTGATGGTTTCCCAACCACTCCTTAATTTCAAACTCCCATATCTCGCGAACGGATTGACGAACTCGAGAACTTCCGGTTGCATCTGGAATTGGAAACTCGCCCGATTACAACGGTATGTGTATTTTTCCCCTGGGCCATTGTAGTTATTGGTTTCGAGTATCTGACTTACGATAATTTTGATGGTTTCTCAACCACTCCTTAACTTCAGACTCCCATATCTCGCGAACGGATTGAGGAACTCGAGAACTTCCGGTTGCATCTGGAAGTGGAAACTCACCCGCTTACAACGGTATGTGTATTTTTCCCCTAGGCCATTGTAGTTATTGGTTTCGAGTATCAGACTTGCGAAAATTTTGATGGTTTCTCAACCATTCCTTATCTTCAAACTCCCATATCTCGCGAACGGATTGACGAACTCGTGAATTTCCTGTTGCATCTGAAAGTAGAAACTCGCCCGATTACAAAGGTGTGTGTACTTTTCCCCTAGGCCATTCCAGTTATAGGTTTCGAGTATCAGACCAGGGAAAATTTTGATGGTTTCTCAAACATTCCGTAACTTCAAACTCCCATATCTCGCGAACGGAATGACGAACTCGAGAAATTCCTGTTGCATCTGAAAGTAGAAACTCGCTCGATTACAATAGTGTGTGTACTTTTCCCGTAGGCCATTCCAGTTATTGGTTTCGAGTATCAGACCAGCGAATATTTTGTTGGTTTCTCAATCATTCCTTAACTTCAAACTGTCTTATCTCGCGAACCGATTGCCGAAGTCGAGAAATTCCTGTTGCATCTGAAAGTAGAAACTCGCCCGATTGCAACGGTATGTGTACTTTTCCCCTAGGCCATTGCAGTTATTGGTTTCGAGTATCAGACTTGCGAAAATTTTGATGGTTTCTCAACCACTCCTTAACTTCAGACTCCCATATCTCGCGAACGGAATGACGAACTCGAGAAATTCCTGTTGCATCAGAAAGTAGAAACTCACCCGATTACAAAGGTGTGTGTATTTTTCCCCTAGGCCATTGTAGTTATTGGTTTCGCGTATCAGACTTGCTATTATTTTGATGGTTTCTCAAGCATTCCTTAACTTCAAACCCCCATATCTCGCGAACGGATTGACGAACTCGAGAAATTCCTGTTGCATCTGAAACAGAAACTCGCCCGATTACAATGGTGTGTGTACTTTTCCCCTAGGCCATTGTAGTTATTGGTTTCGCGTATCACACTTGCGAAAATTTTGATGGTTTCTCAAGCATTCCTTAACTTCAAACTTCCATACCTCGGGAACGGATTGGCGAACTCGAGAAATTCCTGTTGCATCTGGAAGTGAAAACTCGCCTGATTACAATGGTGTGTGTATTTTTCCCCTAGGCCATTCCAGTTGTTGGTTTCGAGTATCAGACTTGCGAAAATTTTGAAGGTTTCTAAACCACTCCTTAACTTCAAACTTCCATATCTCGCGAACGGATTGACGAACTCGAGAAATTCCTGTTGCATCTGAAAGTAGAAACACGCCCGATTACAACGGTATGTGTATTTTTCCCCTAGGCCATTGTAGTTATTGGTTTCGAGTATCAGACTTACGAAAATTTTGATGGTTTCTCAACCGCTCCTTAACTTCAAACTCCCATATCTCGCGAACGGATTGACGAACTCGAGAAATTCCTGTTGCATCTGAAAGTAGGAACACGCCCGATTACAGGGGTATGTGTATTTTTCCCCTAGGCCATTGTAGTTATTGGTTTCGGGTATCAGACTTACGAAAATTTTGATGGTTTCTAAACCACTCCTTAACTTCAAACTTCCGTATCTCGCGAACGGATTGACGAACTCGAGAAATTCCTGTTGCATCTGAAAGTAGAAACACGCCCGATTACAACGGTATGTGTATTTTTCCCCTAGGCCATTGTAGTTATTGGTTTCGAGTATCAGACTTGCGAAAATTTTGATGGTTTCTCAACCGCTCCTTAACTTCAAACTCCCATATCTCGCGAACGGATTGACGAACTCGAGAAATTCCTTTTGCATCTGAAAGTAGGAACACGCCCGATTACAGAGGTATGTGTATTTTTCCCCTAGGCCATTGTAGTTATTGGTTTCGAGTATCAGAATTACGAAAATTTTGATGGTTTCTAAACCACTCCTTAACTTCAAACTTCCGTATCTCGCGAACGGATTGACGAACTCGAGAAATTCCTGTTGCATCTGAAAGTAGAAACACGCCCGATTACAACGGTATGTGTATTTTTCCCCTAGGCCATTGTAGTTATTGGTTTCGAGTATCAGACTTGCGAAAATTTTGATGGTTTCTCAACCGCTCCTTAACTTCAAACTCCCATATCTCGCGAACGGATTGACGAACTCGAGAAATTCCTGTTGCATCTGAAAGTAGGAACACGCCCGATTACAGAGGTATGTGTATTTTTCCCCTAGGCCATCGTAGTTATTGGTTTCGAGTATCAGAATTACGAAAATTTGGATGGTTTCTCAACCATTCCTTAACTTCAAACTCCCATATCTCGCGAACGGACTGATGAACTCGAGAAATTCCTGTTGCATCTGAAAGTAGAAACTCGCCCGATTACAAAGCTATGTGTATTTTTCCCCTAGGCCTCTCTAGTTATTGGTTTCGAGTATCAGACTTGCGAAAATTTTGATGGCTTCTCAACGATTCCTTAACTTCAATCTACCATACCTCGCGAACGGATTGACGAACTCGAGAAATTCCTGTTGCATCTGAAGGTAGAAACTGGCCCGATTGCAACGGTATGTGTATTTTTCCCCTAGGCCATTGTAGTTATGGATTTCGGGTATCAGACTTACGAAAATTTTGATGGTTTCTCAACCATTCCTTAACTTTAAAATCCCATATCTCTCGAACGGATTGACGAACTCGAGAATTTCCTATTGCATCTGAAAGCAGAAACTCGCCCGATTACAACGGTATGTGTATTTTTGCCCTAGGCCTCTCTAGTTATTGGTCTCGAATATCAGACTTGCGAAAATTTTGATGGTTTCTCAACCATTCCTTAACTTCAAACTCCCATATCTCGCGAACGGATTGACGAACTCGAGAACTTCCGGTTGCATCTGAAAGTGGAAACTCGCCCGATTGCAACGGTATGGGTATTTTTCCCCTAGGCCATTGAAGTTATTGGTTTCGAGTATCAGACTTACGAAAATTTTGATGGTTTCTCCACCACTCCTTAACTTCAGACTCCCATATCTCGCGAACGGATTGACGAACTCGAGAATTTCCTATTTCATCTGAAAGCAGAAACTCGCCCGATTACAACGGTATGTGTATTTTTGCCCTAGGCCTCTCTAGTTATTGGTCTCGAATATCAGACTTGCGAAAATTTTGATGGTTTCTCAACCATTCCTTAACTTCAAACTCCCATATCTCGCGAACGGATTGACGAACTCGAGAACTTCCTGTTGCATCTGAAAGTAGTAACTCGCCCGATTACAAAGCTATGTGTACTTTTCCCCTAGGCCTCTGTAGTTATTGGTTTCGAGTATCAGACTTGCGAAAATTTTGATGGTTTCTCCACCATTCCTTAACTTAAAACTCCCATATCTCTCGAACGGATTGACGAACTCGAGAATTTCCTATTGCATCCGAAAGCAGAAGCTCGCCCGATCACAATGGTATGTGTATTTTTGCCCTAGGCCATAGTAGTCATTGGTCTCGAATATTAGACTTGCGAAAATTTTGATGGTTTCTCAACCACTCCTTAATTTCAAACTCCCATATCTCGCGAACGGATTGGCGAACTCGAGAAATTCCTGTTGCATCTGGAAGTGAAAACTCGCCCGATTACAATGGTGTGTGTATTTTTCCCCTAGGCCATTCCAGTTGTTGGTTTCGAGTATCAGACTTGCAAAAATTTTGATGGTTTCTAAACCACTCCTTAACTTCAAACTTCCATATCTCGCGAACGGATTGACGAACTCGAGAAATTCCTGTTGCATCTGAAAGTAGAAACACGCCCGATTACAACGGTATGTGTATTTTTCCCCTAGGCCATTGTAGTTATTGGTTTCGAGTATCAGACTTGCGAAAATTTTGATGGTTTCTCAACCGCTCCTTAACTTCAAACTCCCATATCTCGCGAACGGATTGACGAACTCGAGAAATTCCTGTTGCATCTGAAAGTAGGAACACGCCCGATTACAGAGGTATGTGTATTTTTCCCCTAGGCCATTGTAGTTATTGGTTTCGAGTATCAGACTTACGAAAATTTTGATGGTTTCTCAACCATTCCTTAACTTCAAACTCCCATATCTCGCGAACGGACTGATGAACTCGAGAAATTCCTGTTGCATCTGAAAGTAGAAACTCGCCCGATTACAAAGCTATGTGTATTTTTCCCCTAGGCCTCTCTAGTTATTGGTTTCGAGTATCAGACTTGCGAAAATTTTGATGGTTTCTCAACGATTCCTTAACTTCAATCTCCCATACCTCGCGAACGGATTGACGAACTCGAGAAATTCCTGTTGCATCTGAAGGTAGAAACTCGCCCGATTGCAACGGTATGTGTATTTTTCCCCTAGGCCATTGTAGTTATTGGTTTCGGGTATCAGACTTACGAAAATTTTGATAGTTTCTCAACCATTCCTTAACTTCAAAATCCCATATCTCTCGAACGGATTGACGAACTCGAGAATTTCCTATTGCATCTGAAAGCAGAAACACGCCCGATTACAGACGTATGTGTATTTTTCCCCTAGGCCATTGTAGTTATTGGTTTCGAGTATCAGACTTGCGATAATTTTGATGGTTTCTCAACGATTCCTTAACTTCAAACTCCCATACCTCGCGAACGGATTGGCGAACTCGAGAAATTCCTGTTGCATCTGAAAGTGGAAACTCGCCCGATTACAATGGTGTGTGTACTTTTCCCCTAGGCCATTCCAGTCATTGGTTTCGAGTATCAGACTTGCGAAAATTTTGATGGTTTCTCAACCATTCCTTAACTTCAAACTCCCATCTCTCTCGATCGGATTGACGAACTCGAGAATTTCCTATTGCATCCGAAAGCAGAAACTCGCCCGATCACAGTGGTATGTGTATTTTTGCCCTAGGCCATAGTAGTCATTGGTCTCGAATATTAGACTTGCGAAAATTTTGATGGTTTCTCAACCACTCCTTAATTTCAAACTCCCATATCTCGCGAACGGATTGACGAACTCGAGAACTTCCGGTTGCATCTGAAAGTGGAAACTCGCCCGATTACAATGGTGTGTGTACTTTTCCCCTAGGCCATTCCAGTTATTTGTTTCGAGTATCAGACTTGCGAAAATTTTGTTGGTTTCTCAACAATTCCTTATCTTCAAACTCCCATATCTCGCGAACGGATTGACGATCTCGAGAATTTCCTGTTGCATCTGAAAGTAGAATCTCGCCCGATTACAATGGTGTGTGTACTTTTCCCCTAGGCCATTCCAGTCATTATTTTCGAGTATCATACTTGCGAAAATTTTGATGGTTTCTCAACCTTTCCTTAATTTCAAACTCCCATATCTCGCGAACGGAATGACGAACTCGAGAAATTCCTGTTGCATCTGAAAGTAGAAACTCGCCCGATTGCAACGGTATGGGTATTTTTCCCCTAGGCCGTTGAAGTTATTGGTTTCGAGTATCAGACTTACGAAAATTTTGATGGTTTCTCAACCACTCCTTAACTTCAGACTCCCATATATCGCGAACGGATTGACGAACTCGAGAACTTCCGGTTGCATCTGGAAGTGGAAACTCGCCCGCTTACAACGGTATGTGTATTTTTCCCCTAGGCCATTGTAGTTATTGGTTTCGAGTATCAGACTTGCGAAAATTTTGAAGGTTTCTCAACCACTCCTTATCTTCAAACTCCCATATCTCGCGAACGGAATGACGAACTCGACAAGTTCCTGTTGCATCTGAAAGTGGAAACTCGCCCGATTACAATAGTGTGTGTTCTTTTCCCCTAGGCCATTCCAGTTATTGGTTTCGAGTATCAGACCAGCGAATATTTTGTTGGTTACTCAATCATTCCTTAACTTCAAACTGTCTTATCTCGCGAACCGATTGACGAAGTCGAGAAATTCCTGTTGCATCTGAAAGTAGAAACTCGCCCGATTGCAACGGTATGGGTATTTTTCCCCTAGGCCATTGAAGTTATTGGTTTCGAGTATCAGACTTACGAAAATTTTGATGGTTTCTCAACCACTCCTTAACTTCAGACTCCCATATATCGCGAACGGATTGACGAACTCGAGAACTTCCGGTGGCATCTGGAAATGGAAACTCGCCCGCTTATAACGGTATGTGTATTTTTCCCCTAGGCCATTGTAGTTATTGGTTTCGAGTATCAGACTTGCGAAAATTTTGATGGTTTCTCAACCACTCCTTAACTTCAGACTCCCATATCTCGCGAACGGATTGACGAACTCGAGAATTTCCTATTGCATCTGAAATCAGAAACTCGCCCGATTACAAAGGTGTGTGTACTTTTCCCCTAGGCCATTCCAGTTATAGGTTTCGAGTATCAGACCAGGGAAAATTTTGATGGCTTCTCAAACATTCCGTAACTTCAAACTCCCATATCTCGCGAACGGAATGACGAACTCGAGAAATTCCTGTTGCATCTGAAAGTAGAAACTCGCCCGATTGCAACGGTATGGGTATTTTTCCCCTAGGCCATTGAAGTTATTGGTTTCGAGTATCAGACTTACGAAAATTTTGATGGTTTCTCAACCACTCCTTAACTTCAGACTCCCATATATCGCGAACGGGTTGACGAACTCGAGAACTTCCGGTGGCATCTGGAAGTGGAAACTCGCCCGCTTACAACGGTATGTGTATTTTTCCCCTAGGCCATTGTAGTTATTGGTTTCGAGTATCAGACTTGCGAAAATTTTGATGGTTTCTCAACCACTCCTTAACTTCAGACTCCCATATCTCGCGAACGGATTGACGAACTCGAGAATTTCCTATTGCATCTGAAAGCAGAAACTCGCCCGATTACAAAGGTGTGTGTACTTTTCCCCTAGGCCATTCCAGTTATAGGTTTCGAGTATCAGACCAGGGAAAAATTTGATGGCTTCTCAAACATTCCGTAACTTCAAACTCCCATATCTCGCGAACGGAATGACGAACTCGAGAAATTCTTGTTGCATCTGAAAGTAGAAATTCGCCCGATTGCAACGGTATGGGTATTTTTCCCCTAGGCCATTGAAGTTATTGGTTTCGAGTATCAGACTTACGAAAATTTTGATGGTTTCTCAACCACTCCTTAACTTCAGACTCCCATATATCGCGAACGGATTGACGAACTCGAGAACTTCCGGTTGCATCTGGAAGTGGAAACTCGCCCGCTTACAACGGTATGTGTATTTTTCTCCTAGGCCATTGTAGTTATTGGTTTCGAGTATCAGACTTGCGAAAATTTTGAAGGTTTCTCAACCACTCCTTATCTTCAAACTCCCATATCTCGCGAACGGAATGACGAACTCGACAAGTTCCTGTTGCATCTGAAAGTGGAAACTCGCCCGATTACAATAGTGTGTGTACTTTTCCCCTAGGCCATTCCAGTTATTGGTTTCGAGTATCAGACCAGCAAATATTTTGTTGGTTTCTCAATCATTCCTTAACTTCAAACTGTCTTATCGCGCGAACCGATTGACTAAGTCGAGAAATTCCTGTTGCATCTGAAAGTAGAAACTCGCCCGATTGCAACGGTATGGGTATTTTTCCCCTAGGCCATTGAAGTTATTGGTTTCGAGTATCAGACTTACGAAAATTTTGATGGTTTCTCAACCACTCCTTAAATTCAGACTCCCATATATCGCCAACGGATTGACGAACTCGAGAACTTCCGGTGGCATCTGGAAGTGGAAACTCGCCCGCTTATAACGGTATGTGTATTTTTCCCCTAGGCCATTGTAGTTATTGGTTTCGAGTATCAGACTTGCGAAAATTTTGATGGTTTCTCAACCACTCCTTAACTTCAGACTCCCATATCTCGCGAACGGATTGACGAACTCGAGAATTTCCTACTGCATCTGAAAGCAGAAACTCGCCCGATTACAAAGGTGTGTGTACTTTTCCCCTAGGCCATTCCAGTTATAGGTTTCGAGTATCAGACCAGGGAAAATTTTGATGGCTTCTCAAACATTCCGTAACTTCAAACTCCCATATCTCGCGAACGGAATGACGAACTCGAGAAATTCCTGTTGCATCTGAAAGTAGAAACTCGCCCGATTGCAACGGTATGGGTATTTTTCCCCTAGGCCATTGAAGTTATTGGTTTCGAGTATCAGACTTACGAAAATTTTGATGGTTTCTCCACCACTCCTTAACTTCAGACTCCCATATATCGCGAACGGATTGACGAACTCGAGAACTTCCGGTTGCATCTGGAAGTGGAAACTCGCCCGCTTACAACGGTATGTGTATTTTTCCCCTAGGCCATTGTAGTTATTGGTTTCGAGTATCAGACTTGCGAAAATTTTGAAGGTTTCTCAACCACTCCTTATCTTCAAAGTCCCATATCTCGCGAACGGAATGACGAACTCGACAGGTTCCTGTTGCATCTGAAAGTGGAAACTCGCCCGATTACAATGGGGTGTGTACTTTTCCCCTAGGCCATTCCAGTTATAGGTTTCGAGTATCAGACCAGCGAATATTTTGATGGTTTCTCAACCATTCCTTAACTTCAAACTGTCTTATCTCGCGAACGGATTGACGAACTCGAGAAATTCCTGTTGCATCTGAAAGTAGAAACTCGCCCGATTGCAACGGTATGGGTATTTTTCCACTAGGCCATTGAAGTTATTGGTTTCGAGTATCAGACTTACGAAAATTTTGATGGTTTCTCAACCACTCCTTAACTTCAGACTCCCATATATCGCGAACGGATTGACGAACTCGAGAACTTCCGGTTGCATCTGGAAGTGGAAACTCGCCCGCTTACAACGGTATGTGTATTTTTCTCCTTGGCCATTGTAGTTATTGGTTTCGAGTATCAGACTTGCGAAAATTTTGATGGTTTCTCAACCACTCCTTAACTTCAGACTCCCATATCTCGCGAACGGATTGACGAACTCGAGAATTTCCTACTGCATCTGAAAGCAGAAACTCGCCCGATTACAAAGGTGTGTGTACTTTTCCCCTAGGCCATTCCAGTTATAGGTTTCGAGTATCAGACCAGGGAAAATTTTGATGGCTTCTCAAACATTCCGTAACTTCAAACTCCCATATCTCGCGAACGGAATGACGAACTCGAGAAATTCCTGTTGCATCTGAAAGTAGAAACTCGCCCGATTGCAACGGTATGGGTATTTTTCCCCTAGGCCATTGAAGTTATTGGTTTCGAGTATCAGACTTACGAAAATTTTGATGGTTTCTCCACCACTCCTTAACTTCAGACTCCCATATATCGCGAACGGATTGACGAACTCGAGAACTTCCGGTTGCATCTGGAAGTGGAAACTCGCCCGCTTACAACGGTATGTGTATTTTTCCCCTAGGCCATTGTAGTTATTGGTTTCGAGTCTCAGACTTGCGAAAATTTTGAAGGTTTCTCAACCACTCCTTATCTTCAAAGTCCCATATCTCGCGAACGGAATGACGAATTCGACAAGTTCCTGTTGCATCTGAAAGGGGAAACTCGCCCGATTACAATGGGGTGTGTACTTTTCCCCTAGGCCATTCCAGTTATAGGTTTCGAGTATCAGACCAGCGAATATTTTGATAGTTTCTCAACCATTCCTTAACTTCAAACTGTCTTATCTCGCGAACGGATTGACGAACTCGAGAAATTCCTGTTGCATCTGAAAGTAGAAACTCGCCCATTGCAACGGTATGGGTATTTTTCCCCTAGGCCATTGAAGTTATTGGTTTCGAGTATCAGACTTACGAAAATTTTGATGGTTTCTCAACCACTCCTTAACTTCAGACTCCCATATCTCGCGAACGGATTGACGAACTCGACAAGTTCCTGTTGCATCTGAAAGGGGAAACTCGCCCGATTACAATGGGGTGTGTACTTTTCCCCTAGGCCATTGAAGTTATTGGTTTCGAGTATCAGACTTACGAAAATTTTGATGGTTTCTCAACCATTCCTTAACTTCAAACTGTCTTATCTCGCGAACGGATTGACGAACTCGAGAAATTCCTGTTGCATCTGAAAGTAGAAACTCGCCCGATTGCAACGGTATGGGTATTTTTCACCTAGGCCATTGAAGTTATTGGTTTCGAGTATCAGACTTACGAAAATTTTGATGGTTTCTCAACCACTCCTTAACTTCAGACTCCCATATATCGCGAACGGATTGACGAACTCGAGAACTTCCGGTTGCATCTGGAAGTGGAAACTCGCCCGCTTACAACGGTATGTGTATTTTTCCCCTAGGCCATTGTAGTTATTGGTTTCGAGTATCAGACTTGCGGATATTTTGAAGGTTTCTCAACCACTCCTTATCTTCAAACTCCCATATCTCGCGAACGGAATGACGAACTCGAGAAATTCCTGTTGCATCTGAAAGTAGAAACTCGCTCGATTACAATGGTGTGTGTGCTTTTCCCCTAGGCCATTCCAGTTATAGGTTTCGAGTATCAGTCCAGCGAAAATTTTGATGGTTTCTCAAACATTCCGTAACTTCAAACTCCCATATCTCGCGAAAGGAATGACGAACTCGAGAAATTCCTGTTGCATCTGAAACAGAAACTCGTCCGATTACAATGGTATGTGTATTTTTACCCTAGGCATTTGTAGTTATTTGTTTCGAGTATCAGACTTGCCAAAATTTTGTTGGTTTCTCAACCATTCCTTATCTTCAAACTCCCATACCTCGAGAACGGATTGACGAACTCGAGAAATTCCTGTTGCATCTGAAAGTAGAAACTCGCCCGATTACAATGGTGTGTGTACTTTTCCCCTAGGCCATTCCAGTTATTTGTTTCGAGTATCAGACTTGCGAAAATTTTGTTGGTTTCTCAACCATTCCTTATATTCAAACTCCCATATCTCGCGAACGGAATGACGAACTCGAGAAGTTCCTGTTGCATCTGAAAGCAGAAACTCGCCCGATTACAACGGTATGTGTATTTTTCCCCTAGGCCATTCCAGTTATAGTTTTCGAGTATCAGACAAGCGAAAATTTTGATGGTTTCTCAAACATTCCGTAACTTCAAACTCCCATATCTCGCGAACGGAATGACGAACTCGAGAAATTCCTGTTGCATCTGAAAGTAGAAACTCGCCCGATTACAATGGTGTGTGTACCTTTCCCCTAGGCCATTGAAGTTATTGGTTTCGAGTATCAGACTTACGAAAATTTTGATGGTTTCTCAACCACTCCTTAACTTCAGACTCCCATATCTCGCGAACGGATTGACGAACTCGACAAGTTCCTGTTGCATCTGAAAGGGGAAACTCGCCCGATTACAATGGGGTGTGTACTTTTCCCCTAGGCCATTGAAGTTATTGGTTTCGAGTATCAGACTTACGAAAATTTTGATGGTTTCTCAACCATTCCTTAACTTCAAACTGTCTTATCTCGCGAACGGATTGACGAACTCGAGAAATTCCTGTTGCATCTGAAAGTAGAAACTCGCCCGATTGCAACGGTATGGGTATTTTTCACCTAGGCCATTGAAGTTATTGGTTTCGAGTATCAGACTTACGAAAATTTTGATGGTTTCTCAACCACTCCTTAACTTCAGACTCCCATATATCGCGAACGGATTGACGAACTCGAGAACTTCCGGTTGCATCTGGAAGTGGAAACTCGCCCGCTTACAACGGTATGTGTATTTTTCCCCTAGGCCATTGTAGTTATTGGTTTCGAGTATCAGACTTGCGGATATTTTGAAGGTTTCTCAACCACTCCTTATCTTCAAACTCCCATATCTCGCGAACGGAATGACGAACTCGAGAAATTCCTGTTGCATCTGAAAGTAGAAACTCGCTCGATTACAATGGTGTGTGTGCTTTTCCCCTAGGCCATTCCAGTTATAGGTTTCGAGTATCAGTCCAGCGAAAATTTTGATGGTTTCTCAAACATTCCGTAACTTCAAACTCCCATATCTCGCGAAAGGAATGACGAACTCGAGAAATTCCTGTTGCATCTGAAACAGAAACTCGTCCGATTACAATGGTATGTGTATTTTTACCCTAGGCATTTGTAGTTATTTGTTTCGAGTATCAGACTTGCCAAAATTTTGTTGGTTTCTCAACCATTCCTTATCTTCAAACTCCCATACCTCGAGAACGGATTGACGAACTCGAGAAATTCCTGTTGCATCTGAAAGTAGAAACTCGCCCGATTACAATGGTGTGTGTACTTTTCCCCTAGGCCATTCCAGTTATTTGTTTCGAGTATCAGACTTGCGAAAATTTTGTTGGTTTCTCAACCATTCCTTATATTCAAACTCCCATATCTCGCGAACGGAATGACGAACTCGAGAAGTTCCTGTTGCATCTGAAAGCAGAAACTCGCCCGATTACAACGGTATGTGTATTTTTCCCCTAGGCCATTCCAGTTATAGTTTTCGAGTATCAGACAAGCGAAAATTTTGATGGTTTCTCAAACATTCCGTAACTTCAAACTCCCATATCTCGCGAACGGAATGACGAACTCGAGAAATTCCTGTTGCATCTGAAAGTAGAAACTCGCCCGATTACAATGGTGTGTGTACCTTTCCCCTAGGCCATTCCAGTTATTGGTTTCGAGTATCAGACCAGCGAATATTTTGTTGGTTTCTCAATCATTCCTTAACTTCAAACTGTCTTATCTCGCGAACCGATTGACGAAGTCGAGAAATTCCTGTTGCATCTGAAAGTAGAAACTCGCCCGAATGCAACGGTATGGGTATTTTTCCCCTAGGCCATTGAAGTTATTGGTTTCGAGTATCAGACTTACGAAAATTTTGATGGTTTCTCAACCACTCCTTAACTTCAGACTCCCATATATCGCGAACGGATTGACGAACTCGAGAACTTCCGGTGGCATCTGGAAGTGGAAACTCGCCCGCTTATAACGGTATGTGTATTTTTCCCCTAGGCCATTGTAGTTATTGGTTTCGCGTATCAGACTTGCTATTATTTGGATGGTTTCTCAAGCATTCCTTAACTTCAAACCCCCATATCTCGCGAACGGATTGACGAACTCGAGAAATTCCTGTTGCATCTGAAACAGAAACTCGTCCGATTACAATGGTATGTGTATTTTTGCCCTAGGCATTTGTAGTTATTTGTTTCGAGTATCAGACTTGCGAAAATTTTGAAGGTTTCTCAACCACTCCTTATCTTCAAACTCCCATATCTCGCGAACGGAATGACGAACTCGACAAGTTCCTGTTGCATCTGAAAGTGGAAACTCGCCCGATTACAATAGTGTGTGTACTTTTCCCCTAGGCCATTCCAGTTATTGGTTTCGAGTATCAGACCAGCGAATATTTTGTTGGTTTCTCAATCATTCCTTAACTTCAAACTGTCTTATCTCGCGAACCGATTGACGAAGTCGAGAAATTCCTGTTGCATCTGAAAGTAGAAACTCGCCCGAATGCAACGGTATGGGTATTTTTCCCCTAGGCCATTGAAGTTATTGGTTTCGAGTATCAGACTTACGAAAATTTTGATGGTTTCTCAACCACTCCTTAACTTCAGACTCCCATATATCGCGAACGGATTGACGAACTCGAGAACTTCCGGTGGCATCTGTAAATGGAAACTCGCCCGCTTATAACGGTATGTGTATTTTTCCCCTAGGCCATTGTAGTTATTGGTTTCGAGTATCAGACTTGCGAAAATTTTGATGGTTTCTCAACCACTCCTTAACTTCAGACTCCCATATCTCGCGAACGGATTGACGAACTCGAGAATTTCCTATTGCATCTGAAAGCAGAAACTCGCCCGATTACAAAGGTGTGTGTACTTTTCCCCTAGGCCATTCCAGTTATAGGTTTCGAGTATCAGACCAGGGAAAATTTTGATGGCTTCTCAAACATTCCGTAACTTCAAACTCCCATATCTCGCGAACGGAATGACGAACTTGAGAAATTCCTGTTGCATCTGAAAGTAGAAACTCGCCCGATTGCAACGTTATGGGTATTTTTCCCCTAGGCCATTGAAGTTATTGGTTTCGAGTATCAGACTTACGAAAATTTTGATGGTTTCTCAACCACTCCTTAACTTCAGACTCCCATATATCGCGAACGGATTGACGAACTCGAGAACTTCCGGTGGCATCTGGAAGTGGAAACTCGCCCGCTTATAACGGTATGTGTATTTTTCCCCTAGGCCATTGTAGTTATTGGTTTCGAGTATCAGACTTGCGAAAATTTTGTTGGTTTCTAAACCATTCCTTATCTTCAAACTCCCATATCTCGCGAACGGAATGACGAACTCGAGAAGTTCCTGTTGCATCTGAAAGCAGAAACTCGCCCGATTACAACGGTATGTGTATTTTTCCCCTAGGCCATTCCAGTTATAGGTTTGGAGTATCAGACCAGCGAAAATTTTGATGGTTTCTCAAACATTCCGTAACTTCAAACTCCCATATCTCGCGAACGGAATGACGAACTCGAGAAATTCCTGTTGCATCTGAAAGTAGAAACTCGCCCGATTACAATGGTGTGTGTACTTTTCCCCTAGGCCATTCCAGTTATAGGTTTCGAGTATCAGACCAGCGAAAATTTTGATGGTTTCTCAAACATTCCGTAACTTCAAACACCCATACCTCGCGAACGGAATGACGAACTCGAGAAGTTCCTGTTGGAACTGAAAGTAGAAACTCGCCCGATTACAATGGTGTGTGTACCTTTCCCCTAGGCCATTCCAGTTATTGGTTTCGAGTATCAGACCAGCGAATATTTTGATAGTTTCTCAACCATTCCTTAACTTCAATCTGTTTTATCTCGCGAACGGATTGACGAACTCTAGAAATTCCTGTTGCATCTGAAAGTGGAAACTCGCCCGATTACAATGGTGTGTGTACTTTTCCCCTAGGCCATTCCAGTTATTGGTTTCGAGTACCACACTTTCGAAAATTTTGATGGTTTCTCAAGCATTCCTTAAATTCAAACTCCCATATCTCGCGAACGGATTGACGAACTCGAGAACTTCCGGTTGCATCTGGAAGTAGAAACTCGCCTGATTACAACGGTATGTGTATTTTTCCCCTAGGCCATTGTAGTTATTGGTTTCGCGTATCAGACTTGCTATTATTTGGATGGTTTCTCAAGCATTCCTTAACTTCAAACCCCCATATCTCGCGAACGGATTGACGAACTCGAGAAATTCCTGTTGCATCTGAAACAGAAACTCGTCCGATTACAATGGTATGTGTATTTTTGCCCTAGGCATTTGTAGTTATTTGTTTCGAGTATCAGACTTGCGAAAATTTTGATGGTTTCTCAAACATTCCGTAACTTCAAACTCCCATACCTCGCGAACGGAATGACGAACTCGAGAAGTTCCTGTTGGAACTGAAAGTAGAAACTCGCCCGATTACAATGGTGTGTGTACCTTTCCCCTAGGCCATTCCAGTTATTGGTTTCGAGTATCAGACCAGCGAATATTTTGATAGTTTCTCAACCATTCCTTAACTTCAAACTGTTTTATCTCGCGAACGGATTGACGAACTCTAGAAATTCCTGTTGCATCTGAAAGTGGAAACTCGCCCGATTACAATGGTGTGTGTACTTTTCCCCTAGGCCATTCCAGTTATTGGTTTCGAGTACCACACTTTCGAAAATTTTGATGGTTTCTCAAGCATTCCTTAAATTCAAACTCCCATATCTCGCGAACGGATGACGAACTCGAGAACTTCCGGTTGCATCTGGAAGTAGAAACTCGCCTGATTACAACGGTATGTGTATTTTTCCCCTAGGCCATTGTAGTTATTGGTTTCGCGTATCAGACTTGCTATTATTTGGATGGTTTCTCAAGCATTCCTTAACTTCAAACACCCATATCTCGCGAACGGATTGACGAACTCGAGAAATTCCTGTTGCATCTGAAACAGAAACTCGTCCGATTACAATGGTATGTGTATTTTTGCCCTAGGCATTTGTAGTTATTTGTTTCGAGTATCAGACTTGCGAAAATTTTGAAGGTTTCTCAACCACTCCTTATCTTCAAACTCCCATATCTCGCGAACGGAATGACGAACTCGACAAGTTCCTGTTGCATCTGAAAGTGGAAACTCGCCCGATTACAATAGTGTGTGTACTTTTCCCCTAGGCAATTCCAGTTATAGGTTTCGAGTATCAGACCAGGGAAAATTTTGATGGCTTCTCAAACATTCCGTAACTTCAAACTCCCATATCTCGCGAACGGAATGACGAACTCGAGAAATTCCTGTTGCATCTGAAAGTAGAAACTCGCCCGATTGCAACGGTATGGGTATTTTTCCCCTAGGCCATTGAAGTTATTGGTTTCGAGTATCAGACTTACGAAAATTTTGATGGTTTCTCAACCACTCCTTAACTTCAGACTCCCATATATCGCGAACGGATTGACGAACTCGAGAACCTCCGGTGGAATCTGGAAGTGGAAACTCGCCCGCTTATAACGGTATGTGTATTTTTCCCCTAGGCCATTGTAGTTATTGGTTTCGAGTATCAGACTTGCAAAAATTATGTTGGTTTCTCAACCATTCCTTATCTTCAAACTCCCATATCTCGCGAACGGAATGACGAACTCGAGAAGTTCCTGTTGCATCTGAAAGCAGAAACTCGCCCGATTACAACGGTATGTGTATTTTTCCCCTAGGCCATTCCAGTTATAGGTTTCGAGTATCAGACCAGCGAAAATTTTGATGGTTTCTCAAACATTCCGTAACTTCAAACTCCCATATCTCGCGAACGGAATGACGAACTCGAGAAATTCCTGTTGCATCTGAAAGTAGAAACTCGCCCGATTACAATGGTGTGTGTACTTTTCCCCTAGGCCATTCCAGTTATAGGTTTCGAGTATCAGACCAGTGAAAATTTTGATGGTTTCTCAAACATTCCGTAACTTCAAACTCCCATACCTCGCGAACGGAATGACGAACTCGAGAAGTTCCTGTTGGAACTGAAAGTAGAAACTCGCCCGATTACAATGGTGTGTGTACCTTTCCCCTAGGCCATTCCAGTTATTGGTTTCGAGTATCAGACCAGCGAATATTTTGATAGTTTCTCAACCATTCCTTAACTTCAAACTGTTTTATCTCGCGAACGGATTGACGAACTCTAGAAATTCCTGTTGCATCTGAAAGTGGAAACTCGCCCGATTACAATGGTGTGTGTACTTTTCCCCTAGGCCATTCCAGTTATTGGTTTCGAGTACCACACTTTCGAAAATTTTGATGGTTTCTCAAGCATTCCTTAACTTCAAACTCCCATATCTCGCGAACGGATTGACGAACTCGAGAACTTCCGGTTGCATCTGGAAGTAGAAACTCGCCTGATTACAACGGTATGTGTATTTTTCCCCTAGGCCATTGTAGTTATTGGTTTCGCGTATCAGACTTGCTATTATTTGGATGGTTTCTCAAGCATTCCTTAACTTCAAACCCCTATATCTCGCGAACGGATTGACGAACTCGAGAAATTCCTGTTGCATCTGAAACAGAAACTCGTCCGATTACAATGGTATGTGTATTTTTGCCCTAGGCATTTGTAGTTATTTGTTTCGAGTATCAGACTTGCGAAAATTTTGAAGGTTTCTCAACCACTCCTTATCTTCAAACTCCCATATCTCGCGAACGGAATGACGAACTCGACAAGTTCCTGTTGCATCTGAAAGTGGAAACTCGCCCGATTACAATAGTGTGTGTACTTTTCCCCTAGGCCATTCCAGTTATTGGTTTCGAGTATCAGACCAGCGAATATTTTGTTGGTTTCTCAATCATTCCTTAACTTCAAACTGTCTTATCTCGCGAACCGATTGACGAAGTCGAGAAATTCCTGTTGCATCTGAAAGTAGAAACTCGCCCGATTGCAACGGTATGGGTATTTTTCCCCTAGGCCATTGAAGTTATTGGTTTCGAGTATCAGACTTACGAAAATTTTGATGGTTTCTCAACCACTCCTTAACTTCAGACTCCCATATATCGCGAACGGATTGACGAACTCGAGAACTTCCGGTGGCATCTGGAAATGGAAACTCGCCCGCTTATAACGGTATGTGTATTTTTCCCCTAGGCCATTGTAGTTATTGGTTTCGAGTATCAGACTTGCGAAAATTTTGATGGTTTCTCAACCACTCCTTAACTTCAGACTCCCATATCTCGCGAACGGATTGACGAACTCGAGAATTTCCTATTGCATCTGAAAGCAGAAACTCGCCCGATTACAAAGGTGTGTGTACTTTTCCCCTAGGCCATTCCAGTTATAGGTTTCGAGTATCAGACCAGGGAAAATTTTGATGGCTTCTCAAACATTCCGTAACTTCAAACTCCCATATCTCGCGAACGGAATGACGAACTCGAGAAATTCCTGTTGCATCTGAAAGTAGAAACTCGCCCGATTGCAACGGTATGGGTATTTTTCCCCTAGGCCATTGAAGTTATTGGTTTCGAGTATCAGACTTACGAAAATTTTGATGGTTTCTCAACCACTCCTTAACTTCAGACTCCCATATATCGCGAACGGATTGACGAACTCGAGAACTTCCGGTGGCATCTGGAAGTGGAAACTGGCCCGCTTATAACGGTATGTGTATTTTTCCCCTAGGCCATTGTAGTTATTGGTTTCGAGTATCAGACTTGCGAAAATTTTGATGGTTTCTCAACCACTCCTTAACTTCAGACTCCCATATCTCGCGAACGGATTGACGAACTCGAGAATTTCCTATTGCATCTGAAAGCAGAAACTCGCCCGATTACAAAGGTGTGTGTACTTTTCCCCTAGGCCATTCCAGTTATAGGTTTCGAGTATCAGACCAGGGAAAAATTTGATGGCTTCTCAAACATTCCGTAACTTCAAACTCCCATATCTCGCGAACGGAATGACGAACTCGAGAAATTCTTGTTGCGTCTGAAAGTAGAAATTCGCCCGATTGCAACGGTATGGGTATTTTTCCCATAGGCCATTGAAGTCATTGGTTTCGAGTATCAGACTTGCGAAAATTTTGATGGTTTCTCAACCACTCCTTAACTTCAGACTCCCATATATCGCGAACGGATTGACGAACTCGAGAACTTCCGGTTGCATCTGGAAGTGGAAACTCGCCCGCTTACAACGGTATGTGTATTTTTCTCCTAGGCCATTGTAGTTATTGGTTTCGAGTATCAGACTTGCGAAAATTTTGAAGGTTTCTCAACCACTCCTTATCTTCAAACTCCCATATCTCGCGAACGGAATGACGAACTCGACAAGTTCCTGTTGCATCTGAAAGTGGAAACTCGCCCGATTACAATGGGGTGTGTACTTTTCCCCTAGGCCATTCCAGTTATAGGTTTCGAGTATCAGACCAGCGAATATTTTGATGGTTTCTCAACCATTCCTTAACTTCAAACTGTCTTATCTCGCGAACGGATTGACGAACTCGAGAGATTCCTGTTGCATCTGAAAGTAGAAACACGCCCGATTGCAACGGTATGGGTATTTTTCACCTAGGCCATTGAAGTTATTAGTTTCGAGTATCAGACTTACGAAAATTTTGATGGTTTCTCAACCACTCCTTAACTTCAGACTCCCATATATCGCGAACGGATTGACGAACTCGAGAACTTCCGGTTGCATCTGGAAGTGGAAACTCGCCCGCTTACAACGGTATGTGTATTTTTCCCCTAGGCCATTGTAGTTATTGGTTTCGAGTATCAGACTTGCGAAAATTTTGAAGGTTTCTCAACCACTCCTTATCTTCAAACTCCCATATCTCGCGAACGGAATGACGAACTCGACAAGTTCCTGTTGCATCTGAAAGTGGAAACTCGCCCGATTACAATAGTGTGTGTACTTTTCCCCTAGGCCATTCCAGTTATTGGTTTCGAGTATCAGACCAGCGAATATTTTGTTGGTTTCTCAATCATTCCTTAACTTCAAACTGTCTTATCTCGCGAACCGATTGACGAAGTCGAGAAATTCCTGTTGCATCTGAAAGTAGAAACTCGCCCGATTGCAACGGTATGGGTATTTTTCCCATAGGCCATTGAAGTTATTGGTTTCGAGTATCAGACTTACGAAAATTTTGATGGTTTCTCAACCACTCCTTAACTTCAGACTCCCATATATCGCGAACGGATTGACGAACTCGAGAACTTCCGGTTGCATCTGGAAGTGGAAACTCGCCCGCTTACAACGGTATGTGTATTTTTCCCCTAGGCCATTCCAGTTATAGGTTTCGAGTATCAGACCAGCGAAAATTTTGATGGTTTCTCAAACATTCCGTAACTTCAAACTCCCATATCTCGCGAACGGAATGACGAACTCGAGAAATTCCTGTTGCATCTGAAAGTAGAAACTCGCCCGATTACAATGGTGTGTGTGCTTTTCCCCTAGGCCATTCCAGTTATAGGTTTCGAGTATCAGACCAGCGAAAATTTTGATGGTTTCTCAAACATTCCGTAACTTCAAACTCCCATATCTCGCGAACGGAATGACGAACTCGAGAAGTTCCTGTTGGATCTGAAAGTAGAAACTCGCCCGATTACAATGGTGTGTGTACCTTTCCCCTAGGCCATTCCAGTTATTGGTTTCGAGTATCAGACCAGCGAATATTTTGATGGTTTCTCAACCATTCCTTAACTTCAAACTGTTTTATCTCGCGAACGGATTGACGAACTCTAGAAATTCCTGTTGCATCTGAAAGTGGAAACTCGCCCGATTACAATGGTGTGTGTACTTTTCCCCTAGGCCATTCCAGTTATTGGTTTCGAGTACCACACTTTCGAAAATTTTGATGGTTTCTCAAGCATTCCTTAACTTCAAACTCCCATATCTCGCGAACGGATTGACGAACTCGAGAACTTCCGGTTGCATCTGGAAGTAGAAACTCGCCTGATTACAACGGTATGTGTATTTTTCCCCTAGGCCATTGTAGTTATTGGTTTCGCGTATCAGACTTGCTATTATTTGGATGGTTTCTCAAGCATTCCTTAACTTCAAACCCCCATATCTCGCGAACGGATTGACGAACTCGAGAAATTCCTGTTGCATCTGAAAGTAGAAACTCGCCCGATTGCAACGGTATGGGTATTTTTCCCCTAGGCCATTGAAGTTATTGGTTTCGAGTATCAGACTTACGAAAATTTTGATGGTTTCTCCACCACTCCTTAACTTCAGACTCCCATATATCGCGAACGGATTGACGAACTCGAGAACTTCCGGTTGCATCTGGAAGTGGAAACTCGCCCGCTTACAACGGTATGTGTATTTTTCCCCTAGGCCATTGTAGTTATTGGTTTCGAGTCTCAGACTTGCGAAAATTTTGAAGGTTTCTCAACCACTCCTTATCTTCAAAGTCCCATATCTCGCGAACGGAATGACGAACTCGACAAGTTCCTGTTGCATCTGAAAGGGGAAACTCGCCCGATTACAATGGGGTGTGTACTTTTCCCCTAGGCCATTCCAGTTATAGGTTTCGAGTATCAGACCAGCGAATATTTTGATAGTTTCTCAACCATTCCTTAACTTCAAACTGTCTTATCTCGCGAACGGATTGACGAACTCGAGAAATTCCTGTTGCATCTGAAAGTAGAAACTCGCCCATTGCAACGGTATGGGTATTTTTCCCCTAGGCCATTGAAGTTATTGGTTTCGAGTATCAGACTTACGAAAATTTTGATGGTTTCTCAACCACTCCTTAACTTCAGACTCCCATATATCGCGAACGGATTGACGAACTCGAGAACTTCCGGTTGCATCTGGAAGTGGAAACTCGCCCGCTTACAACGGTATGTGTATTTTTCCCCTAGGCCATTGTAGTTATTGGTTTCGAGTATCAGACTTGCGAAAATTTTGAAGGTTTCTCAACCACTCCTTATCTTCAAACTCCCATATCTCGCGAACGGAATGACGAACTCGACAAGTTCCTGTTGCATCTGAAAGTGGAAACTCGCCCGATTACAACGGTATGGGTATTTTTCCCCTAGGCCATTGAAGTTATTGGTTTCGAGTATCAGACTTACGAAAATTTTGATGGTTTCTCAACCATTCCTTAACTTCAAACTGTCTTATCTCGCGAACGGATTGACGAACTCGAGAAATTCCTGTTGCATCTGAAAGTAGAAACTCGCCCGATTGCAACGGTATGGGTATTTTTCCCCTAGGCCATTGAAGTTATTGGTTTCGAGTATCAGACTTACGAAAATTTTGATGGTTTCTCCACCACTCCTTAACTTCAGACTCCCATATATCGCGAACGGATTGACGAACTCGAGAACTTCCGGTTGCATCTGGAAGTGGAAACTCGCCCGCTTACAACGGTATGTGTATTTTTCCCCTAGGCCATTGTAGTTATTGGTTTCGAGTATCAGACTTGCGAAAATTTTGAAGGTTTCTCAACCACTCCTTATCTTCAAAGTCCCATATCTCGCGAACGGAATGACGAACTCGACAAGTTCCTGTTGCATCTGAAAGGGGAAACTCGCCCGATTACAATGGGGTGTGTACTTTTCCCCTAGGCCATTGAAGTTATTGGTTTCGAGTATCAGACTTACGAAAATTTTGATGGTTTCTCAACCATTCCTTAACTTCAAACTGTCTTATCTCGCGAACGGATTGACGAACTCGAGAAATTCCTGTTGCATCTGAAAGTAGAAACTCGCCCGATTGCAACGGTATGGGTATTTTTCACCTAGGCCATTGAAGTTATTGGTTTCGAGTATCAGACTTACGAAAATTTTGATGGTTTCTCAACCACTCCTTAACTTCAGACTCCCATATATCGCGAACGGATTGACGAACTCGAGAACTTCCGGTTGCATCTGGAAGTGGAAACTCGCCCGCTTACAACGGTATGTGTATTTTTCCCCTAGGCCATTGTAGTTATTGGTTTCGAGTATCAGACTTGCGGATATTTTGAAGGTTTCTCAACCACTCCTTATCTTCAAACTCCCATATCTCGCGAACGGAATGACGAACTCGAGAAATTCCTGTTGCATCTGAAAGTAGAAACTCGCTCGATTACAATGGTGTGTGTGCTTTTCCCCTAGGCTATTCCAGTTATAGGTTTCGAGTATCAGTCCAGCGAAAATTTTGATGGTTTCTCAAACATTCCGTAACTTCAAACTCCCATATCTCGCGAAAGGAATGACGAACTCGAGAAGTTCCTGTTGGATCTGAAAGTAGAGACTCGCCCGATTACAATGGTGTGTGTACCTTTCCCCTAGGCCATTCCAGTTATTGGTTTCGAGTATCAGACCAGCGAATATTTTGATGGTTTCTCAACCATTCCTTAACTTCAAACTGTTTTATCTCGCGAACGGATTGACGAACTCTAGAAATTCCTGTTGCATCTGAAAGTGGAAACTCGCCCGATTACAATGGTGTGTGTACTTTTCCCCTAGGCCATTCCAGTTATTGGTTTCGAGTACCACACTTTCGAAAATTTTGATGGTTTCTCAAGCATTCCTTAACTTCAAACTCCCATATCTCGCGAACGGATTGACGAACTCGAGAACTTCCGGTTGCATCTGGAAGTAGAAACTCGCCTGATTACAACGGTATGTGTATTTTTCCCCTAGGCCATTGTAGTTATTGGTTTCGAGTATCAGACTTGCTATTATTTGGATGGTTTCTCAAGCATTCCTTAACTTCAAACCCCCATATCTCGCGAACGGATTGACGAACTCGAGAAATTCCTGTTGCATCTGAAACAGAAACTCGTCCGATTACAATGGTATGTGTATTTTTACCCTAGGCATTTGTAGTTATTTGTTTCGAGTATCAGACTTGCCAAAATTTTGTTGGTTTCTCAACCATTCCTTATCTTCAAACTCCCATACCTCGAGAACGGATTGACGAACTCGAGAAATTCCTGTTGCATCTGAAAGTAGAAACTCGCCCGATTACAATGGTGTGTGTACTTTTCCCCTAGGCCATTCCAGTTATTTGTTTCGAGTATCAGACTTGCGAAAATTTTGTTGGTTTCTCAACCATTCCTTATATTCAAACTCCCATATCTCGCGAACGGAATGACGAACTCGAGAAGTTCCTGTTGCATCTGAAAGCAGAAACTCGCCCGATTACAACGGTATGTGTATTTTTCCCCTAGGCCATTCCAGTTATAGTTTTCGAGTATCAGACAAGCGAAAATTTTGATGGTTTCTCAAACATTCCGTAACTTCAAACTCCCATATCTCGCGAACGGAATGACGAACTCGAGAAATTCCTGTTGCATCTGAAAGTAGAAACTCGCCCGATTACAATGGTGTGTGTACCTTTCCCCTAGGCCATTCCAGTTATTGGTTTCGAGTATCAGACCAGCGAATATTTTGTTGGTTTCTCAATCATTCCTTAACTTCAAACTGTCTTATCTCGCGAACCGATTGACGAAGTCGAGAAATTCCTGTTGCATCTGAAAGTAGAAACTCGCCCGAATGCAACGGTATGGGTATTTTTCCCCTAGGCCATTGAAGTTATTGGTTTCGAGTATCAGACTTACGAAAATTTTGATGGTTTCTCAACCACTCCTTAACTTCAGACTCCCATATATCGCGAACGGATTGACGAACTCGAGAACTTCCGGTGGCATCTGGAAGTGGAAACTCGCCCGCTTATAACGGTATGTGTATTTTTCCCCTAGGCCATTGTAGTTATTGGTTTCGCGTATCAGACTTGCTATTATTTGGATGGTTTCTCAAGCATTCCTTAACTTCAAACCCCCATATCTCGCGAACGGATTGACGAACTCGAGAAATTCCTGTTGCATCTGAAACAGAAACTCGTCCGATTACAATGGTATGTGTATTTTTGCCCTAGGCATTTGTAGTTATTTGTTTCGAGTATCAGACTTGCGAAAATTTTGAAGGTTTCTCAACCACTCCTTATCTTCAAACTCCCATATCTCGCGAACGGAATGACGAACTCGACAAGTTCCTGTTGCATCTGAAAGTGGAAACTCGCCCGATTACAATAGTGTGTGTACTTTTCCCCTAGGCCATTCCAGTTATTGGTTTCGAGTATCAGACCAGCGAATATTTTGTTGGTTTCTCAATCATTCCTTAACTTCAAACTGTCTTATCTCGCGAACCGATTGACGAAGTCGAGAAATTCCTGTTGCATCTGAAAGTAGAAACTCGCCCGAATGCAACGGTATGGGTATTTTTCCCCTAGGCCATTGAAGTTATTGGTTTCGAGTATCAGACTTACGAAAATTTTGATGGTTTCTCAACCACTCCTTAACTTCAGACTCCCATATATCGCGAACGGATTGACGAACTCGAGAACTTCCGGTGGCATCTGTAAATGGAAACTCGCCCGCTTATAACGGTATGTGTATTTTTCCCCTAGGCCATTGTAGTTATTGGTTTCGAGTATCAGACTTGCGAAAATTTTGATGGTTTCTCAACCACTCCTTAACTTCAGACTCCCATATCTCGCGAACGGATTGACGAACTCGAGAATTTCCTATTGCATCTGAAAGCAGAAACTCGCCCGATTACAAAGGTGTGTGTACTTTTCCCCTAGGCCATTCCAGTTATAGGTTTCGAGTATCAGACCAGGGAAAATTTTGATGGCTTCTCAAACATTCCGTAACTTCAAACTCCCATATCTCGCGAACGGAATGACGAACTTGAGAAATTCCTGTTGCATCTGAAAGTAGAAACTCGCCCGATTGCAACGTTATGGGTATTTTTCCCCTAGGCCATTGAAGTTATTGGTTTCGAGTATCAGACTTACGAAAATTTTGATGGTTTCTCAACCACTCCTTAACTTCAGACTCCCATATATCGCGAACGGATTGACGAACTCGAGAACTTCCGGTGGCATCTGGAAGTGGAAACTCGCCCGCTTATAACGGTATGTGTATTTTTCCCCTAGGCCATTGTAGTTATTGGTTTCGAGTATCAGACTTGCGAAAATTTTGTTGGTTTCTAAACCATTCCTTATCTTCAAACTCCCATATCTCGCGAACGGAATGACGAACTCGAGAAGTTCCTGTTGCATCTGAAAGCAGAAACTCGCCCGATTACAACGGTATGTGTATTTTTCCCCTAGGCCATTCCAGTTATAGGTTTGGAGTATCAGACCAGCGAAAATTTTGATGGTTTCTCAAACATTCCGTAACTTCAAACTCCCATATCTCGCGAACGGAATGACGAACTCGAGAAATTCCTGTTGCATCTGAAAGTAGAAACTCGCCCGATTACAATGGTGTGTGTACTTTTCCCCTAGGCCATTCCAGTTATAGGTTTCGAGTATCAGACCAGCGAAAATTTTGATGGTTTCTCAAACATTCCGTAACTTCAAACACCCATACCTCGCGAACGGAATGACGAACTCGAGAAGTTCCTGTTGGAACTGAAAGTAGAAACTCGCCCGATTACAATGGTGTGTGTACCTTTCCCCTAGGCCATTCCAGTTATTGGTTTCGAGTATCAGACCAGCGAATATTTTGATAGTTTCTCAACCATTCCTTAACTTCAATCTGTTTTATCTCGCGCACGGATTGACGAACTCTAGAAATTCCTGTTGCATCTGAAAGTGGAAACTCGCCCGATTACAATGGTGTGTGTACTTTTCCCCTAGGCCATTCCAGTTATTGGTTTCGAGTACCACACTTTCGAAAATTTTGATGGTTTCTCAAGCATTCCTTAAATTCAAACTCCCATATCTCGCGAACGGATTGACGAACTCGAGAACTTCCGGTTGCATCTGGAAGTAGAAACTCGCCTGATTACAACGGTATGTGTATTTTTCCCCTAGGCCATTGTAGTTATTGGTTTCGCGTATCAGACTTGCTATTATTTGGATGGTTTCTCAAGCATTCCTTAACTTCAAACCCCCATATCTCGCGAACGGATTGACGAACTCGAGAAATTCCTGTTGCATCTGAAACAGAAACTCGTCCGATTACAATGGTATGTGTATTTTTGCCCTAGGCATTTGTAGTTATTTGTTTCGAGTATCAGACTTGCGAAAATTTTGATGGTTTCTCAAACATTCCGTAACTTCAAACTCCCATACCTCGCGAACGGAATGACGAACTCGAGAAGTTCCTGTTGGAACTGAAAGTAGAAACTCGCCCGATTACAATGGTGTGTGTACCTTTCCCCTAGGCCATTCCAGTTATTGGTTTCGAGTATCAGACCAGCGAATATTTTGATAGTTTCTCAACCATTCCTTAACTTCAAACTGTTTTATCTCGCGAACGGATTGACGAACTCTAGAAATTCCTGTTGCATCTGAAAGTGGAAACTCGCCCGATTACAATGGTGTGTGTACTTTTCCCCTAGGCCATTCCAGTTATTGGTTTCGAGTACCACACTTTCGAAAATTTTGATGGTTTCTCAAGCATTCCTTAAATTCAAACTCCCATATCTCGCGAACGGATGACGAACTCGAGAACTTCCGGTTGCATCTGGAAGTAGAAACTCGCCTGATTACAACGGTATGTGTATTTTTCCCCTAGGCCATTGTAGTTATTGGTTTCGCGTATCAGACTTGCTATTATTTGGATGGTTTCTCAAGCATTCCTTAACTTCAAACACCCATATCTCGCGAACGGATTGACGAACTCGAGAAATTCCTGTTGCATCTGAAACAGAAACTCGTCCGATTACAATGGTATGTGTATTTTTGCCCTAGGCATTTGTAGTTATTTGTTTCGAGTATCAGACTTGCGAAAATTTTGAAGGTTTCTCAACCACTCCTTATCTTCAAACTCCCATATCTCGCGAACGGAATGACGAACTCGACAAGTTCCTGTTGCATCTGAAAGTGGAAACTCGCCCGATTACAATAGTGTGTGTACTTTTCCCCTAGGCAATTCCAGTTATAGGTTTCGAGTATCAGACCAGGGAAAATTTTGATGGCTTCTCAAACATTCCGTAACTTCAAACTCCCATATCTCGCGAACGGAATGACGAACTTGAGAAATTCCTGTTGCATCTGAAAGTAGAAACTCGCCCGATTGCAACGGTATGGGTATTTTTCCCCTAGGCCATTGAAGTTATTGGTTTCGAGTATCAGACTTACGAAAATTTTGATGGTTTCTCAACCACTCCTTAACTTCAGACTCCCATATATCGCGAACGGATTGACGAACTCGAGAACCTCCGGTGGAATCTGGAAGTGGAAACTCGCCCGCTTATAACGGTATGTGTATTTTTCCCCTAGGCCATTGTAGTTATTGGTTTCGAGTATCAGACTTGCAAAAATTATGTTGGTTTCTCAACCATTCCTTATCTTCAAACTCCCATATCTCGCGAACGGAATGACGAACTCGAGAAGTTCCTGTTGCATCTGAAAGCAGAAACTCGCCCGATTACAACGGTATGTGTATTTTTCCCCTAGGCCATTCCAGTTATAGGTTTCGAGTATCAGACCAGCGAAAATTTTGATGGTTTCTCAAACATTCCGTAACTTCAAACTCCCATATCTCGCGAACGGAATGACGAACTCGAGAAATTCCTGTTGCATCTGAAAGTAGAAACTCGCCCGATTACAATGGTGTGTGTACTTTTCCCCTAGGCCATTCCAGTTATAGGTTTCGAGTATCAGACCAGTGAAAATTTTGATGGTTTCTCAAACATTCCGTAACTTCAAACTCCCATACCTCGCGAACGGAATGACGAACTCGAGAAGTTCCTGTTGGAACTGAAAGTAGAAACTCGCCCGATTACAATGGTGTGTGTACCTTTCCCCTAGGCCATTCCAGTTATTGGTTTCGAGTATCAGACCAGCGAATATTTTGATAGTTTCTCAACCATTCCTTAACTTCAAACTGTTTTATCTCGCGAACGGATTGACGAACTCTAGAAATTCCTGTTGCATCTGAAAGTGGAAACTCGCCCGATTACAATGGTGTGTGTACTTTTCCCCTAGGCCATTCCAGTTATTGGTTTCGAGTACCACACTTTCGAAAATTTTGATGGTTTCTCAAGCATTCCTTAACTTCAAACTCCCATATCTCGCGAACGGATTGACGAACTCGAGAACTTCCGGTTGCATCTGGAAGTAGAAACTCGCCTGATTACAACGGTATGTGTATTTTTCCCCTAGGCCATTGTAGTTATTGGTTTCGCGTATCAGACTTGCTATTATTTGGATGGTTTCTCAAGCATTCCTTAACTTCAAACCCCCATATCTCGCGAACGGATTGACGAACTTGAGAAATTCCTGTTGCATCTGAAACAGAAACTCGTCCGATTACAATGGTATGTGTATTTTTGCCCTAGGCATTTGTAGTTATTTGTTTCGAGTATCAGACTTGCGAAAATTTTGAAGGTTTCTCAACCACTCCTTATCTTCAAACTCCCATATCTCGCGAACGGAATGACGAACTCGACAAGTTCCTGTTGCATCTGAAAGTGGAAACTCGCCCGATTACAATAGTGTGTGTACTTTTCCCCTAGGCCATTCCAGTTATTGGTTTCGAGTATCAGACCAGCGAATATTTTGTTGGTTTCTCAATCATTCCTTAACTTCAAACTGTCTTATCTCGCGAACCGATTGACGAAGTCGAGAAATTCCTGTTGCATCTGAAAGTAGAAACTCGCCCGATTGCAACGGTATGGGTATTTTTCCCCTAGGCCATTGAAGTTATTGGTTTCGAGTATCAGACTTACGAAAATTTTGATGGTTTCTCAACCACTCCTTAACTTCAGACTCCCATATATCGCGAACGGATTGACGAACTCGAGAACTTCCGGTGGCATCTGGAAATGGAAACTCGCCCGCTTATAACGGTATGTGTATTTTTCCCCTAGGCCATTGTAGTTATTGGTTTCGAGTATCAGACTTGCGAAAATTTTGATGGTTTCTCAACCACTCCTTAACTTCAGACTCCCATATCTCGCGAACGGATTGACGAACTCGAGAATTTCCTATTGCATCTGAAAGCAGAAACTCGCCCGATTACAAAGGTGTGTGTACTTTTCCCCTAGGCCATTCCAGTTATAGGTTTCGAGTATCAGACCAGGGAAAATTTTGATGGCTTCTCAAACATTCCGTAACTTCAAACTCCCATATCTCGCGAACGGAATGACGAACTCGAGAAATTCCTGTTGCATCTGAAAGTAGAAACTCGCCCGATTGCAACGGTATGGGTATTTTTCCCCTAGGCCATTGAAGTTATTGGTTTCGAGTATCAGACTTACGAAAATTTTGATGGTTTCTCAACCACTCCTTAACTTCAGACTCCCATATATCGCGAACGGATTGACGAACTCGAGAACTTCCGGTGGCATCTGGAAGTGGAAACTCGCCCGCTTATAACGGTATGTGTATTTTTCCCCTAGGCCATTGTAGTTATTGGTTTCGAGTATCAGACTTGCGAAAATTTTGATGGTTTCTCAACCACTCCTTAACTTCAGACTCCCATATCTCGCGAACGGATTGACGAACTCGAGAATTTCCTATTGCATCTGAAAGCAGAAACTCGCCCGATTACAAAGGTGTGTGTACTTTTCCCCTAGGCCATTCCAGTTATAGGTTTCGAGTATCAGACCAGGGAAAAATTTGATGGCTTCTCAAACATTCCGTAACTTCAAACTCCCATATCTCGCGAACGGAATGACGAACTCGAGAAATTCTTGTTGCGTCTGAAAGTAGAAATTCGCCCGATTGCAACGGTATGGGTATTTTTCCCATAGGCCATTGAAGTTATTGGTTTCGAGTATCAGACTTACGAAAATTTTGATGGTTTCTCAACCACTCCTTAACTTCAGACTCCCATATATCGCGAACGGATTGACGAACTCGAGAACTTCCGGTTGCATCTGGAAGTGGAAACTCGCCCGCTTACAACGGTATGTGTATTTTTCTCCTAGGCCATTGTAGTTATTGGTTTCGAGTATCAGACTTGCGAAAATTTTGAAGGTTTCTCAACCACTCCTTATCTTCAAACTCCCATATCTCGCGAACGGAATGACGAACTCGACAAGTTCCTGTTGCATCTGAAAGTGGAAACTCGCCCGATTACAATGGGGTGTGTACTTTTCCCCTAGGCCATTCCAGTTATAGGTTTCGAGTATCAGACCAGCGAATATTTTGATGGTTTCTCAACCATTCCTTAACTTCAAACTGTCTTATCTCGCGAACGGATTGACGAACTCGAGAGATTCCTGTTGCATCTGAAAGTAGAAACACGCCCGATTGCAACGGTATGGGTATTTTTCACCTAGGCCATTGAAGTTATTAGTTTCGAGTATCAGACTTACGAAAATTTTGATGGTTTCTCAACCACTCCTTAACTTCAGACTCCCATATATCGCGAACGGATTGACGAACTCGAGAACTTCCGGTTGCATCTGGAAGTGGAAACTCGCCCGCTTACAACGGTATGTGTATTTTTCCCCTAGGCCATTGTAGTTATTGGTTTCGAGTATCAGACTTGCGAAAATTTTGAAGGTTTCTCAACCACTCCTTATCTTCAAACTCCCATATCTCGCGAACGGAATGACGAACTCGACAAGTTCCTGTTGCATCTGAAAGTGGAAACTCGCCCGATTACAATAGTGTGTGTACTTTTCCCCTAGGCCATTCCAGTTATTGGTTTCGAGTATCAGACCAGCGAATATTTTGTTGGTTTCTCAATCATTCCTTAACTTCAAACTGTCTTATCTCGCGAACCGATTGACGAAGTCGAGAAATTCCTGTTGCATCTGAAAGTAGAAACTCGCCCGATTGCAACGGTATGGGTATTTTTCCCATAGGCCATTGAAGTTATTGGTTTCGAGTATCAGACTTACGAAAATTTTGATGGTTTCTCAACCACTCCTTAACTTCAGACTCCCATATATCGCGAACGGATTGACGAACTCGAGAACTTCCGGTTGCATCTGGAAGTGGAAACTCGCCCGCTTACAACGGTATGTGTATTTTTCCCCTAGGCCATTCCAGTTATAGGTTTCGAGTATCAGACCAGCGAAAATTTTGATGGTTTCTCAAACATTCCGTAACTTCAAACTCCCATATCTCGCGAACGGAATGACGAACTCGAGAAATTCCTGTTGCATCTGAAAGTAGAAACTCGCCCGATTACAATGGTGTGTGTGCTTTTCCCCTAGGCCATTCCAGTTATAGGTTTCGAGTATCAGACCAGCGAAAATTTTGATGGTTTCTCAAACATTCCGTAACTTCAAACTCCCATATCTCGCGAACGGAATGACGAACTCGAGAAGTTCCTGTTGGATCTGAAAGTAGAAACTCGCCCGATTACAATGGTGTGTGTACCTTTCCCCTAGGCCATTCCAGTTATTGGTTTCGAGTATCAGACCAGCGAATATTTTGATGGTTTCTCAACCATTCCTTAACTTCAAACTGTTTTATCTCGCGAACGGATTGACGAACTCTAGAAATTCCTGTTGCATCTGAAAGTGGAAACTCGCCCGATTACAATGGTGTGTGTACTTTTCCCCTAGGCCATTCCAGTTATTGGTTTCGAGTACCACACTTTCGAAAATTTTGATGGTTTCTCAAGCATTCCTTAACTTCAAACTCCCATATCTCGCGAACGGATTGACGAACTCGAGAACTTCCGGTTGCATCTGGAAGTAGAAACTCGCCTGATTACAACGGTATGTGTATTTTTCCCCTAGGCCATTGTAGTTATTGGTTTCGCGTATCAGACTTGCTATTATTTGGATGGTTTCTCAAGCATTCCTTAACTTCAAACCCCCATATCTCGCGAACGGATTGACGAACTCGAGAAATTCCTGTTGCATCTGAAACAGAAACTCGTCCGATTACAATGGTATGTGTATTTTTGCCCTAGGCATTTGTAGTTATTTGTTTCGAGTATCAGACTTGCGAAAATTTTGAAGGTTTCTCAACCACTCCTTATCTTCAAACTCCCATATCTCGCGAACGGAATGACGAACTCGACAAGTTCCTGTTGCATCTGAAAGTGGAAACTCGCCCGATTACAACGGTATGTGTATTTTTCCCCTAGGCCATTGTAGTTATTGGTTTGGCGTATCAGACTTGCTATTATTTGGATGGTTTCTCAAGCATTCCTTAACTTCAAACCCCCATATCTCGCGAACGGATTGACGAACTCGAGAACTTCCGGTTGCATCTGAAAGTAGAAACTCGCCCGATTGCAACGGTATGGGTATTTTTCCCCTAGGCCATTGAAGTTATTGGTTTCGAGTATCAGACTTACGAAAATTTTGATGGTTTCTCAACCACTCCTTAACTTCAGACTCCCATATATCGCGAACGGATTGACGAACTCGAGAACTTCCGGTGGCATCTGGAAATGGAAACTCGCCCGCTTATAACGGTATGTGTATTTTTCCCCTAGGCCATCGTAGTTATTGGTTTCGAGTATCAGACTTGCGAAAATTTTGATGGTTTCTCAACCACTCCTTAACTTCAGACTCCCATATCTCGCGAACGGATTGACGAACTCGAGAATTTCCTATTGCATCTGAAAGCAGAAACTCGCCCGATTACAAAGGTGTGTGTACTTTTCCCCTAGGCCATTCCAGTTATAGGTTTCGAGTATCAGACCAGGGAAAAATTTGATGGCTTCTCAAACATTCCGTAACTTCAAACTCCCATATCTCGCGAACGGAATGACGAACTCGAGAAATTCTTGTTGCGTCTGAAAGTAGAAATTCGCCCGATTGCAACGGTATGGGTATTTTTCCCCTAGGCCATTGAAGTTATTGGTTTCGAGTATCAGACTTACGAAAATTTTGATGGTTTCTCAACCACTCCTTAAATTCAGACTCCCATATATCGCGAACGGATTGACGAACTCGAGAACTTCCGGTTGCATCTGGAAGTGGAAACTCGCCCGCTTACAACGGTATGTGTATTTTTCTCCTAGGCCATTGTAGTTATTGGTTTCGAGTATCAGACTTGCGAAAATTTTGAAGGTTTCTCAACCACTCCTTATCTTCAAACTCCCATATCTCGCGAACGGAATGACGAACTCGACAAGTTCCTGTTGCATCTGAAAGTGGAAACTCGCCCGATTACAATGGGGTGTGTACTTTTCCCCTAGGCCACTCCAGTTATAGGTTTCGAGTATCAGACCAGCGAATATTTTGATGGTTTCTCAACCATTCCTTAACTTCAAACTGTCTTATCTCGCGAACGGATTGACGAACTCGAGAGATTCCTGTTGCGTCTGAAAGTAGAAATTCGCCCGATTGCAACGGTATGGGTATTTTTCCCCTAGGCCATTGAAGTTATTGGTTTCGAGTATCAGACTTACGAAAATTTTGATGGTTTCTCAACCACTCCTTAAATTCAGACTCCCATATATCGCGAACGGATTGACGAACTCGAGAACTTCCGGTTGCATCTGGAAGTGGAAACTCGCCCGCTTACAACGGTATGTGTATTTTTCTCCTAGGCCATTGTAGTTATTGGTTTCGAGTATCAGACTTGCGAAAATTTTGAAGGTTTCTCAACCACTCCTTATCTTCAAACTCCCATATCTCGCGAACGGAATGACGAACTCGACAAGTTCCTGTTGCATCTGAAAGTGGAAACTCGCCCGATTACAATGGGGTGTGTACTTTTCCCCTAGGCCATTCCAGTTATAGGTTTCGAGTATCAGACCAGCGAATATTTTGATGGTTTCTCAACCATTCCTTAACTTCAAACTGTCTTATCTCGCGAACGGATTGACGAACTCGAGAGATTCCTGTTGCATCTGAAAGTAGAAACTCGCCCGATTGCAACGGTATGGGTATTTTTCACCTAGGCCATTGAAGTTATTAGTTTCGAGTATCAGACTTACGAAAATTTTGATGGTTTCTCAACCACTCCTTAACTTCAGACTCCCATATATCGCGAACGGATTGACGAACTCGAGAACTTCCGGTTGCATCTGGAAGTGGAAACTCGCCCGCTTACAACGGTATGTGTATTTTTCCCCTAGGCCATTGTAGTTATTGGTTTCGAGTATAAGACTTGCGAAAATTTTGAAGGTTTCTCAACCACTCCTTATCTTCAAACTCCCATATCTCGCGAACGGAATGACGAACTCGACAAGTTCCTGTTGCATCTGAAAGTGGAAACTCGCCCGATTACAATAGTGTGTGTACTTTTCCCCTAGGCCATTCCAGTTATTGGTTTCGAGTATCAGACCAGCGAATATTTTGTTGGTTTCTCAATCATTCCTTAACTTCAAACTGTCTTATCTCGCGAACCGATTGACGAAGTCGAGAAATTCCTGTTGCATCTGAAAGTAGAAACTCGCCCGATTGCAACGGTATGGGTATTTTTCCCCTAGGCCATTGAAGTTATTGGTTTCGAGTATCAGACTTACGAAAATTTTGATGGTTTCTCAACCACTCCTTAACTTCAGACTCCCATATATCGCGAACGGATTGACGAACTCGAGAACTTCCGGTGGCATCTGGAAGTGGAAACTCGCCCGCTTATAACGGTATGTGTATTTTTCCCCTAGGCCATTCCAGTTATAGGTTTCGAGTATCAGACCAGGGAAAAATTTGATGGCTTCTCAAACATTCCGTAACTTCAAACTCCCATATCTCGCGAACGGAATGACGAACTCGAGAAATTCTTGTTGCGTCTGAAAGTAGAAATTCGCCCGATTGCAACGGTATGGGTATTTTTCCCCTAGGCCATTGAAGTTATTGGTTTCGAGTATCAGACTTACGAAAATTTTGATGGTTTCTCAACCACTCCTTAAATTCAGACTCCCATATATCGCGAACGGATTGACGAACTCGAGAACTTCCGGTTGCATCTGGAAGTGGAAACTCGCCCGCTTACAACGGTATGTGTATTTTTCTCCTAGGCCATTGTAGTTATTGGTTTCGAGTATCAGACTTGCGAAAATTTTGAAGGTTTCTCAACCACTCCTTATCTTCAAACTCCCATATCTCGCGAACGGAATGACGAACTCGACAAGTTCCTGTTGCATCTGAAAGTGGAAACTCGCCCGATTACAATGGGGTGTGTACTTTTCCCCTAGGCCATTCCAGTTATAGGTTTCGAGTATCAGACCAGCGAATATTTTGATGGTTTCTCAACCATTCCTTAACTTCAAACTGTCTTATCTCGCGAACGGATTGACGAACTCGAGAGATTCCTGTTGCATCTGAAAGTAGAAACTCGCCCGATTGCAACGGTATGGGTATTTTTCACCTAGGCCATTGAAGTTATTAGTTTCGAGTATCAGACTTACGAAAATTTTGATGGTTTCTCAACCACTCCTTAACTTCAGACTCCCATATATCGCGAACGGATTGACGAACTCGAGAACTTCCGGTTGCATCTGGAAGTGGAAACTCGCCCGCTTACAACGGTATGTGTATTTTTCCCCTAGGCCATTGTAGTTATTGGTTTCGAGTATAAGACTTGCGAAAATTTTGAAGGTTCCTCAACCACTCCTTATCTTCAAACTCCCATATCTCGCGAACGGAATGACGAACTCGACAAGTTCCTGTTGCATCTGAAAGTGGAAACTCGCCCGATTACAATAGTGTGTGTACTTTTCCCCTAGGCCATTCCAGTTATTGGTTTCGAGTATCAGACCAGCGAATATTTTGTTGGTTTCTCAATCATTCCTTAACTTCAAACTGTCTTATCTCGCGAACCGATTGACGAAGTCGAGAAATTCCTGTTGCATCTGAAAGTAGAAACTCGCCCGATTGCAACGGTATGGGTATTTTTCCCCTAGGCCATTGAAGTTATTGGTTTCGAGTATCAGACTTACGAAAATTTTGATGGTTTCTCAACCACTCCTTAACTTCAGACTCCCATATATCGCGAACGGATTGACGAACTCGAGAACTTCCGGTGGCATCTGGAAGTGGAAACTCGCCCGCTTATAACGGTATGTGTATTTTTCCCCTAGGCCATTCCAGTTATAGGTTTCGAGTATCAGACCAGCGAAAATTTTGATGGTTTCTCAAACATTCCGTAACTTCAAACTCCCATATCTCGCGAACGGAATGACGAACTCGAGAAATTCCTGTTGCATCTGAAAGTAGAAACTCGCCCGATTACAATGGTGTGTGTGCTTTTCCCCTAGGCCATTCCAGTTATAGGTTTCGAGTATCAGACCAGCGAAAATTTTGATGGTTTCTCAAACATTCCGTAACTTCAAACTCCCATATCTCGCGAAGGGAATGACGAACTCGAGAAGTTCCTGTTGGATCTGAAAGTAGAAAATCGCCCGATTACAATGGTGTGTGTACCTTTCCCCTAGGCCATTCCAGTTATTGGTTTCGAGTATCAGACCAGCGAATATTTTGATGGTTTCTCAACCATTCCTTAACTTCAAACTGTTTTATCTCGCGAACGGATTGACGAACTCTAGAAATTCCTGTTGCATCTGAAAGTGGAAACTCGCCCGATTACAATGGTGTGTGTACTTTTCCCCTAGGCCATTCCAGTTATTGGTTTCGAGTACCACACTTTCGAAAATTTTGATGGTTTCTCAAGCATTCCTTAACTTCAAACTCCCATATCTCGCGAACGGATTGACGAACTCGAGAACTTCCGGTTGCATCTGGAAGTAGAAACTCGCCTGATTACAACGGTATGTGTATTTTTCCCCTAGGCCATTGTAGTTATTGGTTTCGCGTATCAGACTTGCGAAAATTTTGATGGTTTCTCAACCATTCCTTAACTTCAAACTCCCATATCTCGCGAACGGATTGACGCACTCGAGAAATTCCTGTTGCATCTGAAAGTAGAAACTCGCCCGATTACAAAGGTATGTGTATTTTTCCCCTAGGCCATTGTAGTTATTGATTTCGCGTATCAGACTTGCGAAAATTTTGATGGTTTCTCAAGCATTCCTTAACTTCAAACCCCCATATCTCGCGAACGGATTGACGAACTCGAGAAATTCCTGTTGCATCTGAAAGCAGAAACTCTCCCGATTACGACGGTATGTGTATTTTTGCCCTAGGCCATTGTAGTTATTGGTTTCGCGTATCAGACTTGCTAATATTTTGATGGTTTCTCAAGCATTCCTTATCTTCAAACCCCCATATCTCGCGAACGGATTTACGAACTCGAGAAATTCCTGTTGCATCTGAAAGTAGGAACACGCCCGATTACAAAGGTATGTGTATTTTTCCCCTAGGCCATTGTAGTTATTGGTTTCCGTATCAGACTTGCGAAAATTTTGATGGTTTCTCAACCATTCCTTAACTTCAAACTCCCATATCTCGCGAACGGATTGACGCACTCGAGAAATTCCTGTTGCATCTGAAAGTAGAAACACGCCCGATTACAAAGGTATGTGTATTTTTCCCCTAGGCCATTGTAGTTATTGGTTTCGCGTATCAGACTTGCTATTATTTGGATGGTTTCTCAAGCATTCCTTAACTTCAAACCCCCATATCTCGCGAACGGATTGACGAACTCGAGAAATTCCTGTTGCATCTGAAACAGAAACTCGTCCGATTACAATGGTATGTGTATTTTTGCCCTAGGCATTTGTAGTTATTTGTTTCGAGTATCAGACTTGCGAAAATTTTGTTGGTTTCTCAACCATTCCTTATCTTCAAACTCCCATATCTCGCGAACGGAATGACGAACGCGAGAAGTTCCTGTTGCATCTGAAAGTAGAAACTCGCCCGATTACAATGGTGTGTGTACTTTTCCCCTAGGCCATTCCAGTTATTGGTTTCGAGTATCAGACCAGCGAAAATTTTGATGGTTTCTCCAACATTCCGTAACTTCAAACTCCCATATCTCCCGAACGGATTGACGAACTCGAGAATTTCCTATTGCATCTGAAAGCAGAAACTCTCCCGATTACGACGGTATGTGTATTTTTGCCCTAGGCCATTGTAGTTATTGGTTTCGCGTATCAGACTTGCGAAAATTTTGATGGTTTCTCAAGCATTCCTTAACTTCAAACCCCCATATGTCGCGAACGGATTGACGAACTCGAGAATTGCCTATTGCATCTGAAACCAGAAACTCGCCCGATTACAACGGTATGTGTATTTTTGCCCTAGGCCATAGTAGTTATTGGTCTCGAATATCAGACTTGCGAAAATTTTGATGGTTTCTCAACCATTCCTTAACTTCAAACTCCCATATCTCGCGAACGGATTGACGCACTCGAGAAATTCCTGTTGCATCTGAAAGTAGAAACACGCCCGATTACAAAGGTATGTGTATTTTTCCCCTAGGCCATTGTAGTTATTGATTTCGCGTATCAGACTTGCGAAAATTTTGATGGTTTCTCAAGCATTCCTTAACTTCAAACCCCCATATCTCGCTAACGGATTGACGAACTCGAGAAATTCCTGTTGCATCTGAAAGTAGGAACACGCCCGATTACAAAGGTATGTGTATTTTTCCCCTAGGCCATTGTAGTTATTGGTTTCGCGTATCAGACTTGCTAATATTTTGATGGTTTCTCAAGCATTCCTTATCTTCAAACCCCCATATCTCGCGAACGGATTTACGAACTCGAGAAATTCCTGTTGCATCTGAAAGTAGGAACACGCCCGATTACAAAGGTATGTGTATTTTTCCCCTAGGCCATTGTAGTTATTGGTTTCGCGTATCAGACTTGCGAAAATTTTGATGGTTTCTCAACCATTCCTTAACTTCAAACTCCCATATCTCGCGAACGGATTGACGCACTCGAGAAATTCCTGTTGCATCTGAAAGTAGAAACACGCCCGATTACAAAGGTATGTGTATTTTTCCCCTAGGCCATTGTAGTTATTGATTTCGCATATCAGACTTGCGAAAATTTTGGTGGTTTCTCAAGCATTCCTTAACTTCAAACCCCCATATCTCTCGAACGGATTGACGTATCCGAAAAATTTCTGTTGCATCTGAAAGTAGAAACTCTCCCGATTACAACGGTATGTGTATTTTTCCCCTAGGCCATTGTAGTTATTGGTTTCGAGTATCAGACTTGCGAAAATTTTGATGGTTTCTCAACCACTCCTTAACTTCAAACTCCCATATCTCGCGAACGGATTGACGAACTCGAGAAGTTCCTATTGCATCTGAAATCAGTAGCTCGCCCGATTACAACGGTATGTGCTTTTTGCCCTAGGCCATGGTAGTTATTGATTTCGAGTATCAGACTTGCGAAAATTGTGATAGTTTCTCAACCGTTCCTTAACTTCAAACTCCCATATCTCGCGAACGGATTGACGAACTCGAGAAGTTCCTATTGCATCTGAAAGCAGAAACTCTCCCGATTACAGCGGTATGTGTATTTTTGTCCTAGGCCATTGTAGTTATTGGTTTCGCGTATCAGACTTGCGAAAATTTTGATGGTTTCTCAAGCATTCCTTAACTTCAAACCCCCATATCTCGCGAACGGATTGACGAACTCGAGAATTTCCTATTGCATCTGAAAGCAGAAACTCGCCCGATTACAACGGTATGTGTACTTTTGCCCTAGGCCATAGTAGTTATTGGTCTCGAATATCAGACTTGCGAAAATTTTGATGGTTTCTCAACCATTCCTTAACTTCAAACACCCATATCTCGCGAACGGATTGACGACCTCGAGAAATTCCCCTCGATACTCGAAACCAATAACTACAAAGGCTTAGGGGAAAAATACACATACCCTTGTAATCGGGCGAGTTTCTGCTGTCAGATACAACAGGAATTTCTCGAGTTCGTCATTCCGTTCGCGAGATATGGGAGTTTGAAGTTGAGGAATGGTTGAGAAACCATCAAAATTTTCGCAATTCTGACGCTAGAAACGAATAACTGGAATGACCTAGGGGAAAAGTACACACAACATTGTAATCGGTCGACTTTCTACTTTCAGATGCAACAGGAAATAATCAAGTTCGTCAATCCGTTCGCGAGATATGGGAGTTTGAAGTTAAGGAATGCTTGAGAAACCATCAAAATTTTCGCAAGTCTGATACTCGAAACCAATAACTACAAAGCCCTAGGGGAAAAATACACATACCTTTGTAATCGGGCCAGTTTCTACTTTCAAATGCAACAGGAACTTCTCGAGTTCGCCAATCCGTTCGCGAGGTATCGGAGTTTGAAGTTAAGGAATGGTTGAGAAACCACCACAATTTTCGCAAGTCTGATACTCGAAACCAATAACTACCATGGCCTAGGGGAAAAATACACATACCCTTGTAATCGGACGAGTTTCTGCTTTCAGATGCAACAGGAATTTCTCGAGTTTGTCAATCCGTTCGCGAGATATGGGAGTTTGGATTTAAGGAGTGGTTGAGAAACCATCAAAATTTTCGCAAGTCTGATACTCGAAACCAATAACTACAATGGCCTAGGGGAAAAATACACATACCGTTGTAATCGGGCGAGTTTCTACTACCAGATGCAACCGGAAGTTCTCGAGTTCGTCAATCCGTTCGCGAGATATGGGAATTTTAAGTTAAGGAATGGTTGAGAAACCATCAAAATTTTCGCAAGTCTGACACTCGAAACCAATAACTACAATGGCCTAGGGCAGAAATACACATACCATTGTAATCGGGCGAGTTTCTGCTTTCAGATGCAACAGGAACTTCTCGAGTTCGCCAATCCGTTCGCGAGGTATGGGAGTTTGAAGTTAAGGAATGGTTGAGAAACCATCAAAATTTTCCCAAATTTGATACTCGAAACCAATAACTGGAATGGCCCAGGGGAAAAGAACACACACCATTGTAATCGGGCGAGTTTCTGCTTTCAGATGCAACAGTAATATCTTGAGTTCGTCCATCCGTTCGCGAGATATGGGAGTTTGAAGTTAAGGAATGGTTAAGAAACCATCAAAATTTTCGCAAGACTGATACTCGAAACCAATAACTACAATGACCTAGGGGAAAAATACACAGACCGTTCTAATCGGGCGAGTTTCTGCTTTCAGATGCAACAGGAATTTCTCGAGTTCGCCAATCCGTTCGCGAGGTATGGGAGTTTGAAGTTAAGGAATGGTTGAGAAACCATCAAAATTTTCGCAAGTTTGATACTCGAAACCAATAACTGGAATGGCCTAGGGGAAAAGAACACACACCATTGTAATCGGGCGAGTTTCTGCTTTCAGATGCAACAGGAATTTCTCGAGTTCGTCAATCCGTTTGCGGGATATGGGAGTTTGAAGTTACGGAATCGTTGAGAAAACATCAAAATTTTCGCAAGTCTGATACTCGAAACCAATGACTGGAATCGCCCAGGGGAAAAGTTCACACACCATTGTAATCGGGCGAGTTTCTACTTTCAGATGCAACAGGAATTTCTCGAGTTCGTCAATCCGTTCGCGAGATATGGGAGTAAGAAGTTAAGGAATGGTTGAGAAACCATCAAAATTTTCGCAAGTCTGATACTCGAAACCAATAACTACTATTTCCTAGGGCAATTATACACATAGCGTTGTAGTCGGGCGAGTTTGTGCTTTCAGATGCAACAGGAATTTCTCGAGTTCGTCAATCCGTTCGCGAGATATGGGAGTTTGAGGTTAAGGAATGGTTGAGAAACCATCAAAATTTTCGCAAGGCTGATACTCGAAACCAATAACTGGAATGGCCTAGGGCAAAAGTACACACACCATTGTAATCGGGCGAGTTTCCACTTTCAGATGCAACAGGAATTTCTCGAGTTCGCCAATCCGTTCGCGAGGTATGGGAGTTTGAAGTTAAGGAATGGTTGAGAAACCATCAAAATTTTCGCAAGTCTGACACTCGAAACCAATAACTGCTATGGCCTAGGGCAAAAATACACATACCATTGTAATCGGGCGAGTTTCTGCTTTCAGATGCAACAGGACTATCTTGAGTTCGTCCATCCGTTCGCGAGATATGGTGGTTTGAAGTTAAGGAATGGTTGAGAAACCATGAAAACTCTAGCAAGTCTGATACTGGAAACCAATAACTGGAATGGCCTAGGGTAAAAGTACACACGCCATTGTAATCGGGCGAGCTTCTACTTTCAGATGCTACAGGAATATCTCGAGTTCGTCATTCCGTTCGCGAGATATGGGAGTTTGAAGTTAAGGAATGGTTGAGAAACCATCAAAATTTTCGCAAGTCTGACACTCGAAACCAATAACTACTATGGCCTAGGGCAAAAATACACATACCGTTGTAATCGGGCGAGTTTCTGCTTTCAGATGCAACAGGAATATCTTGAGTTCGTCCATCGATTCGCGAGATATGGTGATTTGAAATTAAGGAATGGTTGAGAAACCATCAAAGTTTTCGCAAGTCTGACACTCGTAACCAATAACTACTATGGCCTAGGGCAAAAATACACATACCGTTGTGATCGGGCGAGTTTCTGCTTTCAGATGCAACAGGAATTTCTCGAGTTCGTCAATCCGTTCGCGAGATATGGGAGTTTGAAGTTACGGAATCGTTGAGAAAACATCAAAATTTTCGCAAGTCTGATACTCGAAACCAATGACTGGAATGGCCCAGGGGAAAAGTTCACACACCATTGTAATCGGGCGAGTTTCTACTTTCAGATGCAACAGGAATTTCTCGAGTTCGTCAATCCGTTCGCGAGATATGGGAGTTAGAAGTTAAGGAATGGTTGAGAAACCATCAAAATTTTCGCAAGTCTGATACTTGAAACCAATAACTACTATTTCCTAGGGCAATTATACACATAGCGTTGTAGTCGGGCGAGTTTGTGCTTTCAGATGCAATAGGAATTTCTCGAGTTCGTCAATCCGTTCGCGAGATATGGGAGTTTGAAGTTACGGAATCGTTGAGAAACCATCAAAATTTTCGCAAGTCTGATACTAGAAACCAATAAATACTATTACCTAGGGCAAAAATACATATACCATTGTAACCGGGCGAGTTTCTGCATTCAGATGCAACAGGAATTTCTCGAGTTCGTCAATCCGTTCGCGAGATATGGGAGTTAGAAATTAAGGAATGGTTGAGAAACCATCAAAATTTTCGCAAGTCTGATACTAGAAACCAATAACTACTATTACCTAGGGCAAAAATACATATACCATTGTAATCGGGCGAGTTTCTGCATTCAGATGCAACAGGAATTTCTCGAGTTCGTCAATCCGTTTGCGGGATGTGGGAGTTTGAAATTAAGGAATGGTTGAGAAACCATCAAAATTTTCGCAAGTCTGATACTAGAAACCAATAACTACTATTACCTAGGGCAAAAATACATATACCATTGTAATCGGGCGAGTTTCTGCATTCAGATGCAACAGGAATTTCTCGAGTTCGTTAATCCGTTCGCGAGATATGGGAGTTTGAGGTTAAGGAATGGTTGAGAAACCATCAAAATTTTCGCAAGGCTGATACTCGAAACCAATAACTGGAATGGCCTAGGGCAAAAGTACACACACCATTGTAACCGGGCGAGTTTCCACTTTCAGATGCAACAGGAATTTCTCGAGTTCGTCAATCCGTTCGCGAGATATGGGAGTTCGAAGTTAAGGAATGGTTGAGAAACCATCAAAATTTTCGCAAGTCTGACACTCGAAACCAATAACTACTATGGCCTAGGGCAAAAATACACATACCATTGTAATCGGGCGAGTTTCTGCTTTCAGATGCAACAGGACTATCTTGAGTTCGTCCATCCGTTCGCGAGATATGGTGGTTTGAAGTTAAGGAATGGTTGAGAAACCATGAAAACTCTAGCAAGTCTGATACTGGAAACCAATAACTGGAATGGCCTAGGGTAAAAGCCCACACACCATTGTAATCGGGCGAGCTTCTACTTTCAGATGCAACAGGAATATCTCGAGTTCGTCATTCCGTTCGCAAGATATGGGAGTTTGAAGTTAAGGAATGGTTGAGAAACCATCAAAATTTTCGCAAGTCTGACACTCGAAACCAATAACTACTATGGCCTAGGGCAAAAATACACATAGCGTTGTAATCGGGCGAGTTTCTGCTTTCAGATGCAACAGGAATTTCTCGAGTTCGTCAATCCGTTTGCGGGATATGGGAGTTTGAAATTAAGGAATGGTTGAGAAACCATCAAAATTTTCGCAAGTCTGATACTAGAAACCAATAACTACTATTACCTAGGGCAAAAATACATATACCATTGTAATCGGGCGAGTTTCTGCATTCAGATGCAACAGGAATTTCTCGAGTTCGTCAATCCGTTCGCGAGATATGGGAGTTTGAGGTTAAGGAATGGTTGAGAAACCATCAAAATTTTCGCAAGGCTGATACTCGAAACCAATAACTGGAATGGCCTAGGGCAAAAGTACACACACCATTGTAATCGGGCGAGTTTCCACTTTCAGATGCAACAGGAATTTCTCGAGTTCGTCAATCCGTTCCCGAGATATGGGAGTTTGAAGTTAAGGAATGGTTGAGAAACCATCAAAATTTTCGCAAGTCTGACACTCGAAACCAATAACTACTATGGCCTAGGGCAAAAATACACATACCATTGTAATCGGGCGAGTTTCTGCTTTCAGATGCAACAGGACTATCTTGAGTTCGTCCATCCGTTCGCGAGATATGGTGGTTTGAAGTTAAGGAATGGTTGAGAAACCATGAAAACTCTAGCAAGTCTGATACTGGAAACCAATAACTGGAATGGCCTAGGGTAAAAGTACACACACCATTGTAATCGGGCGAGCTTCTACTTTCAGATGCAACAGGAATATCTCGAGTTCGTCAATCCGTTCGCGAGATATGGGAGTTTGAAGTTACGGAATCGTTGAGAAAACATCAAAATTTTCGCAAGTCTGATATTCGAAACCAATGACTGGAATGGCCCAGGGGAAAAGTTCACACACCATTGTAATCGGGCGAGTTTCTACTTTCAGATGCAACAGGAATTTCTCGAGTTCGTCAATCCGATCGCGAGATATGGGAGTTAGAAGTTAAGGAATGGTTGACAAACCATCAAAATTTTCGCATGTCTGATACTCGAAACCAATAACTACTATTGCCTAGAGCAAAAATACACATACCGTTGTAATCGGGCGAGTTTGTGCTTTCAGATGCAATAGGAATTTCTCGAGTTCGTCAATCCGTTTGCGGGATATGGGAGTTTGAAGTTAAGGAATGGTTGAGAAACCATGAAAACTCTCGCAACTCTGATACTCGAAACCAATAACTGGAATGGCCTAGGGTAAAAGTACACACACCATTGTAATCGGGCGAGCTTCTACTTTCATATGCAACAGGAATATCTCGAGTTCGTCAATCCGTTCGCAAGATATGGGAGTTTGAAGTTAAGGAATGGTTGAGAAACCATCAAAATTTTCGCAAGTTTGACACTCGAAACCAATAACTACAATGGCCTAGGGCAAAAATACACATACCATTGTAATCGGGCGAGTTTCTGCTTTCAGATGCAACAGGAACTTCTCGAGTTCGCCAATCCGTTCGCGAGATATGGGAGTTTGAAGTTAAGGAATGGTTGAGAAACCACCAAATTTTTGCACGTCCGATACTCGAAACCAATACCTGGAATGGCCTAGGGGAAAAGTACACACACCATTGTAATCGGGCGAGCTTCTACTTTCAGCTGCAACAGGAATATGTCGAGTTCGTCAATCTGTTCACGAGATATGGGAGTTTGAAGTTAAGGAATGGTTGAGAAACCATCAAAATTTTCGCAAGTCTGATACTCGAAACCAGAAACTACTATTTCCTAGGGCAATTATACACATAGCGTTGTAGTCGGGCGAGTTTCTGCTTTCAAATGCAACAGGAACTTCTCGAGTTCGTCAATCCGTTCGCGAGATATGGATGTTTGAAGTTAAGGAATGGCTGAGAAACCATCAAAATTTTCGCAAGTCTGATACTAGAAACCAATAACTACTATTGCCTAGGGCAAAAATACACATACCGCTGTAATCGGGCGAGTTTGTGCTTTCAGATGCAACAGGAATTTCTCGAGTTCGTCAATCCGTTTGCGGGGTATGGGAGTTTGAAGTTAAGGAATGGTTGAGAAACCATCAAAATTTTCGCAAGTCGGATACTCGAAACCAATAACTACTATTACCTAGGGCAAAAATACATATACCGTTGTAATCAGCGAGTTTCTGCATTCAGATGCAACAGGAATTTCTCGAGTTCGTCAATCCGTTCGCGAGATATGGGAGTTTGAGGTTAAGGAATGGTTGAGAAACCATCAAAATTTTCGCAAGTCTGATACTAGAAACCAATAACTACTATTACCTAGGGCAAAAATACATATACCGTTGTAATCGGGCGAGTTTCTACATTCAGATGCATGAGGAATTTCTCGAGTTCGTCAATCCGTTCGCGAGATATGGGAGTTTGAGGTTAAGGAATGGTTGAGAAACCATCAAAATTTTCGCAAGTCTGATACTCGAAACAAGTAACTACAATGGCCAAGGGGAAAAATACACATACCGTTGTAATCGGGCGAGTTTCTACTTTCAGATGCAACAGGAATTTCTCGATTTCCTCAATCGGTTCGCGAGATATGGGAATTTGAAGTTAAGGAATGGTTGAGAAACCATAAAAATTTTCGCGGGTCTGATACTCGAAATCAGTAACTACTATGGCCTAGGGCAAAAATACACATACCGATGTAATCGGTCGTGTTTCTGCTTTCAGATGCTACAGGAATTTCTCGAGTTCGTCAATCCGTTCGCGAGATATGGGAGTTTGAAGTTAAGGAATGGTTGAGAAACCATCAAAATTTTCGCAAATCTGATACTCGAAACGAATAACTGGAATGGCCTAGGGGAAAAGTACACACACCATTGTAATCGGGCGAGTTTCTACTTTCAGATGCAACAGGAATATCTCGAGTTCGTCAATCCGTTCGCGAGATATGGGAGTTTGAAGTTAAGGAATGGTTGAGAAACCATCAAAATTTTCGCAAGTCTGTTACTCGAAACCAATAACTGGAATGGCCTAGGGGAAAAGTACACACACCATTGTAATCGGGCGAGTTTCTGTCTTCAGATGCAGTAGGAATTTCTCGAGTTCGTCAATCCGTTCGCGAGGTATGGAAGTTTGAACTTAAGGAGTGGTTGAGATACCATCAAAATTTTCGCAAGTCTGATACTCGAAACCAATAACTACAAAGGCCTAGGCGAAAAATACACATACCTTTGTAATCGGGCGAGTTTCTACTTGCAGATGCAACAGGAATTTCTCGAGTTCGTCTATCCGTTCGCGAGATATGGGAGTCTGAAGTTAAGGAATGGTTGTGAAACCATCAAAATTTTTGCAAGTATGATACTCGAAACCAATAACTGGAATGGCCTAGGGTAAAAGCACACACACCGTTGTAATCGGGCGAGTTTCTACTTTCAGATGCCACAGCAATTTCTCGAGTTCGTCTATCCGTTCGCGAGATATGGGTGTTAGAAGTTAAGGAATGATTGAGAAACCATCAAAATTTTCGCAAGTCTGATACTCGAAACCAATAACTACAGTGGCCTCGGGGAAAAGAACACATACCTTTGTAATCGGGAGGGTTTCTACTTTCAGATACAACAGGAATTTCTCGAGTTCGTCAATCCTTTCGCGAGATATGCGAGTTTGAAATTAAGGAATGGTTGAGAAGCCATCAACATTTTCGCAAGTCTGATACTCGAAACAAGTAACTACAATGGCCAAGGGGAAAAATACACATACCGTTGTAATCGGGCGAGTTTCTACTTTCAGATGCAACAGGGATTTCTCGATTTCCTCAATCCGTTCGCGAGATATGGGAATTTGAAGTTAAGGAATGGTTGAGAAACCATAAAAATTTTCGCGAGTCTGATACTCGAAATCAGTAACTACTATGGCCTAGGGCAAAAATACACATACCGTTGTAATCGGTCGAGTTTCTGCTTTCAGATGCTACAGGAATTTCTCGAGTTCGTCAATCCGTTCGCGAGATATGGGAGTTTGAAGTTAAGGAATGGTTGAGAAACCATCAAAATTTTCGCAAATCTGATACTCGAACGAATAACTGGAATGGCCTAGGGGAAAAGTACACACACCATTGTAATCGGGCGAGTTTCTACTTTCAGATGCAACAGGAATATCTCGAGTTCGTCAATCCGTTCGTGAGGTATGGGAGTTTGAACTTAAGGAGTGGTTGAGAAACCATCAAAATTTTCGCAAGTCTGATACTCGAAACCAATAACTACAAAGACCTAGGCGAAAAATACATATACCTTTGTAATCGGGCGAGTTTCTACTTGCAGATGCAACAGGAATTTCTCGAGTTCGTCAATCCGTTCGCGAGATATGGGAGTTTGAAGTTAAGGAATGTTTGAGGAACCATCAAAATTTTCGCAATTCTGGCACTCGAAACCAATAACTGGAATGGCCTAGGGGAAAAGTACGCACACCATTGTAATGGGGCGGGTTTCTACTTTCAGATGCAACACGAATTTCTCGAGTTCGTCAATCCGTTCGCGAGATATGGGAGTCTGAAGTTATGGAATGGTTGAGAATACATCAAAATTTTCGCAAGTCTGATACTGGTAACAATAACTACAATGGCCTAGGGGAAAAATATACATACCGTTGTAATCGGGAGAGTTTCCACTTTCAGATGCAACAGAAATTTTTCGGATTCGTGAATCCGTTCGCGAAATGTCGGAGTTTGAAGTTAAGGAATGGTTGAGAAACCCTCACATTTTCGCAAGTCTGATGCTATGAAACAATAACTGGAATGGCCTAGGGGAAAAGTACACATACCATTGCAATCGGGCGAGTTTCCACTTCAGATGCAACCGGAATTTCTCGAGTTCGCTCATCCGTTCGCGAGATATGGGAGTTTGAAGTTTAGGAATGGTTGAGAAACCATCAATGTTTTCTCAAGTCTGATACTCGAAAGCAATAACTACAATGGCCTAGGGGAAAAATACAAATACCGTTGTAATCGGTCGTGTTTCTACTTTCAGATGCAACAGAAATTTTTCGGATTCGTGAATCCGTTCGCGAAAATGTCGGAGTTTGGATTTAAGAGATGGTTGAGAAACCATCAAAACTTTCGCAAGTCTGATACTCGAAACAAATAACTATAGCGGCCTAGGGGAAAAATACACATACCGTTGTAATCGGGAGAGTTTCTACTTTCAGACGCAACAGGAATTTCTCGAGTTCGTCAATCCGTTCGCGAGATATGGAGTTTGAAGTTAAGGAATGGTTGAGAAACCATCAAAATTTTCGAAAGTCTGATACTCGAACCAATAACTGGAATGGCCTAGGGGAAAAGAACACAATCCATTGTAATCGGGCGAGTTTCTACTCTCAGATGCAACCGGAATTTCTCGAGTTCGCCATCGTTCGCGAGATATGGAGTTTGAAGATAAGGAATGGTTGAGAATCCATCAAAATTTTTGCAAGTCTGATACTCGAAACCAATAACTACAATGGCCTAGGGAAAAATACACATACCGTTGTAATCGGGCGAGTTTCTCCTTTCAGATGCAACAGGAATTTCTCGGATTCGTCAATCCGTCCGCGAAGTATCGGAGTTTGGAATAAGAGATGGTTCAGAAACCATCAAAATTTTCGCAATTATGATGCTAGAAACGAATAACAGGAATAGCTAGGGTAAAGTACACATACCATTGTAATCGGGCGAGTTTCTACTTTCGGACGCAACAGAAATTTCTCGAGTTCGTCAATCCGTTCGCGAGATATGGGAGTTTGAAGTTAAGGAATGGTTGAGAAACCATCAAAATTTCGCAAGTCCTGATTCTCGAAACCAATAACTGGAATGGCCTAGGGGAAAAGTACACACACCATTGTAATCGGGCGAGTTTCTACTTTCAGATGCAACAGGAATTTCTCGATTTCATCAATCCGTTCGCGAGATATGGAGTTTGAAGTTAAGGAATGTTTGAGAAACCATCAAAATTTTCGCAAGTCTGATACTCGAAACCAGTAACTACTATGGCCTGGGGCAGCAATACACATACCGTTGTAATCGCGCGAGTTTCTGCTGTCAGATACCACAGGAATTTCTCGGTTTCGTCAATCCGTTCGCGAGATATGGGAGTTTGAAGTTAAGGAATGATTGAGAAACCAACAAAATTTTCGCAAGTCTGACACTCGAAACCAATAACAGGAATGGCCTAGGGGAAAAGTACACACACCCGTTGCAATCGGGCGAGTTTCTAGTTTTCAGATGCAACAGGATTTTCTCGATTTCCTCAGTCCGTTCGCGAGATATAGGAGTTTGAAGTGAATGAATGGTTGAGAAACCATCATAGTTTCGCAAGTCTGATACTCGAAACCAATAACTACAATGGCCTAGGGGAAAAATACACATACCGTTGTAATAGGGAGAGTTTTCTACTTTCAGATGCAACAGGAATTTCTCGAGTTCGTCAATCCCGTTTGCGAGATATGGGAGTTTGAAGCTAAGGAAAGGTTGAGAAACCATCAAAGTTTCGCAAGTCTGATACTCGAAAGCAATAACTAAAATGCTAGGGAAAAGTACACACACCATTGTAATCGGGCGAGTTTCTACTTTCAGATGCAACAGGAATATCTCGAGTTCGTCATCCGTTCGCGAGATATGGGAGCTTGGAGTTAAGAGACGGTTGAGAAACCATCAAAATTTTCGCAATTTCTGATGCTAGAAACGAATAACTTGAATGGACTAGGGGAAAAGCACACACACCGTTGTAATCGGGCGAGTTTCTACTCTCAGATGCAACAGGAATTTTCTCCAGTTCGTCAGTCCGTTCGAGCGATGTGGGAGTTTGAAGTTAAGGAATGGTTGAGAAGCATCAAAATCTTCCCATTTCTGATACTCGAACCAATAACTACAAAGACCTAGGGAAAAATACACATACCGTTGTAATCTGCGAGTTTCTACTTTCAGATGCAACAGGAATTTCTCGAGTTCGTCAATCCGTTCGCGAGATATGGGAGTTTAGAGTTAAGAGACGGTGAGAAACCATCAAAATTTTCGCAGTTCTGATGCTAGAAACGAATAACTGAATGGCCTAGGGGAAAAGAACACATAGCGTTGCAATCGGGCGAGTTTCTAACTTTCAGAGCAACAGGAATTTGTCGAGTTCGTCAATCCGTTCGCGAGATATGGGTGTTCGGAGTTAAGAGACGGTGAGAAACCATCAAAATTTTCGCAATTCTGATGCTGAAACGAATAACTGGAATTGCCTAGGAAAAGAACACATACCGTTGCAATCGGGCGAGTTTCTACATTCAGATGCAACAGGAATATCTCGAGTTCGTCAATCTGTTCGCGAGATATGGGAGTTTGAAGCGAAGAATGGTTGAGAAACCATCAAAATTTTCGCAATGCTGATGCTGTAAACGAATAACTGGAATGGCCTAGGGGAAAAGAACACATACCGTAGCAATCGGCGAGTTTCTACATTCAGATGCAACAGGTATTTCTCAAGTTGATCAATCCGTTCGCGAGATATGGGAGTTTTGAAGTTAAAGGAATGGTTGAGAAACAATCAAATGTTCGCAAGTCTGATACTCGAAACCAATAACTGGAATGGCTAGGGAAAAGTACACACACCATTGTAATCGGGCGAGTTTCTACTTTCAGTTGCAACAGGAATATCTCGAGTTCGTCATCCGTTCGCGAGATGTGGCAGTTTGAAGGTAAGGAATGGTTGGGAAACCATCAAAATGTTTCGCTGGTCTGATACCCGAAATCAATAACTGAAATGGCCTAGGGGAAAAGTACAAACACCATTGTAATCGGGCGAGTTTCTACTTTCAGATGCAGCAGAAGTTTCTCGAGTTCGTCTATCCGTTCGCGAGATATGGGAGTTTGGAGTTAAGAGACGGTTGAGAAACCATCAAAATTTTCGCAATTCTGATGCTAGAAACGAATAAACTGGAATGGCCTAGGGGAAACGAACACATACCTTTGTAATCGGGCGGACTTTCTGCTTTCAGATGCAGCAGGAATTTCTCGAGTTCGTCAATCCGTTCGCGAGATATGGGAGTTTGAAGTTAAGGAACGGTTGAGAAACCATCAAAATTTTCGCAAGTCTGATACTCGAAACCATAACTGAAATGGCCTAGGGGAAAAGTACACACACCACTGTAATCGGGCGAGTTCTACTTTCAGGTGCACAGGAATTACTCCAGTTCGTCAATCCGTTCGCGAGATATGGGAGTTTGAAGTTAAGGAATGTTGAGAAACCATCAAAATTTTCCCAAGTCTGGTACTCAAAACCAATAACTACAATGGCCTAGGAAAAAGTACACACACCATTGTAATCGGCGAGTTTCTACTTTCAGATGGCAACCCGGAATTCTCGAGTTCGTCTATCCGTTCGCGAGATATGGGAGTCTGAAGTTAAGGAATGGTTGTGAAACCATCAAATTTTTGCAAGTATGATACTCGAAACCAATAACTGGAATGCCTAGGGTAAAAGCACACACACCGTTGTAATCGGGCGAGTTTCTACTTTCAGATGCCACAGCAATTTCTCGAGTTCGTCTATCCGTTCGCGAGATATGGGTGTTAGAAGTTAAGGAATGATTGAGAAACCATCAAAATTTTCGCAAGTCTGATACTCGAAACCAATAACTACAGTGGCCTAGGGGAAAAGAACACATACCTTTGTAATCGGGAGGGTTTCTACTTTCAGATACAACAGGAATTTCTCGAGTTTCGTCAATCCTTTCGCGAGATAAGCGAGTTTGAAATTAAGGAATGGTGAGAAGCCATCACCATTTCGCAAGTCTGATACTCGAAACAAGTAACTACAATGGCCAAGGGAAAAATACACAATACGTTGTAATCGGGCGAGTTTCTACTTTCAGATGCAACAGGGATTTCTCGATTTCCTCAATCCGTTCGCGAGATATGGAATTTGAAGTTAAGGAATGGTTGAGAAACCATAAAAATTTTCGCGAGTCTGATACTCGAAATCAGTAACTACTATGGCCTAGGGCAAAAATACACATACCGTTGTAATCGGTCGAGTTTCTGCTTTCAGATGCTACAGGAATTTCTCGAGTTCGTCAATCCGTTCGCGAGATATGGGAGTTTGAAGTTGAAGGAATGGTTGAGAAACCATCAAAATTTTCGCAAATCTGATACTCGAAACG